>NC_056738.1:53270727-53502832 GCF_019279795.1 Protopterus annectens | reverse complement strand
GTTATATATATATATATATATATTATGTATATGTATATCTATATGTATACATATATATATATATATATATATATATATATATATTTATGTATACATATATATATATATATAGAGAGAGAGAGAGAGAGTAATATATTCTCATACACATCTACATCTACTTGTTGCAATAGATTCTCTGTAGTGTTGACTGACTGTGATGGTCAATGTGTGTGTGAATACGTCAAAGATATGTATTTGTGGGATAGCTTAGTGGGAAACTGTTTATGTCATGGTATTATGGGTCCTTGCTTTGATCCCAGCAAAAGCTGTGTATTCAGTTGCTAGGCAGAAAAATTGCTATGGCATACAGTGTGATTAAGTCCCTTGGTTTTAACTGGGGTGTGTCATTGGAGGCTAAAACACTACATCTATGATTATTGATTGGTACTGATGTTGAATCCCAATCCTGTGTGTACTGTAGTACTACTTGAAGCTCTGGTCCTGTACAGCAAAGTATGGTCTATGACCACATTGCTTGCATCCACTGTTTTGTGTGGTCCCTGTCACAGATTACATTCCTCAAGATTAAGGTTTTGTAAGTACTGACGCACAATACTGTATAGTACACACGTAAAGCTTATCTGGATTGTGTCCTGTAATTACATCTGATGTGTGTGTGGGCATGTCTGTAACATGTCCTCTGTCATATGTGTGGTAAAACATATAATAGCGTATCTAGCAACATGTGTAGTGGACTACAGCAGTATGCAACCTATATTCCCAATTGTGCACATATTTTGCCCATGGGTTTGCCATTAACAAGTTGTGTGGTATAATAGTAATACATTTACTTGACCTTACACTCATTGTGATGCATGACATATTTTTTTACACATCAGCTTGATGTATATCTGCTGTGGCTTGGTGGTATATTGTGTTGCATACAGTGTGCCAGGTACTCTTGTATAGTCTTATATAGTGATTTTGTTATGTTGCTGTGCAGAACATGGTTCATTAGATAGAGTGAGCCAGGCACTTTCAAGCAGTTGTGGGGTGAGCAGTGATAAGTGGTAGTTAAAGTGTTTCACTCTCAGTTAGCTAATAGGTGGCTATATATGGCTGTTCAGTGATATCTGTACTGTATAATGTTAAATGTGCCATATGACTTGCTCAGACATATTTTTTCTTTATGTCTTCCAGGGATCATGGCACATCAAAGAAATCCCAGCTATAGAAGTGCTGAAGATGAGATCATTACTAGCTGTATGATGCAGCACTACAGTCTAATGTTCTCAAGAACCAGCCAGAACCAGCAGGAGCATACTGCAATGTGGCAAGATGTTGTCTGGAAAGTAAATGAGGTTGGCCTGCACAACCAGACATATGAACAGGTACGCCACCACTGCAGTGATCTACTCAGACATGTCCGTCAGCATGCTTCTGATGTGCGGAGACAACAGCTTGCAACAGGAGGTGGTGTTAATATCCACCCCCCCTTACCAGAGTGGAGGAGCTGCTCCTGAGCCTCGTGGCACCTGCCCAACAACAACAACAGCAGCAGACATACACCATGATGGAGGTTGGAGCTACCCAGCAAGCACACATGGAGCATGTAGGTAACTTGGCATATCTGTAGACTACTGTTATCTGTATTGGTAGATCATGCATATGTGAGATGTGGAGTTTGCAGGTAGAAGATGTGGTGCCTGTTGTTGTGCAATACTGATCATTTGGAACATAATCTGTAGGCCTGTGAATGTAAACTGTTGTTCTACTGTAAGATTGCAAACACACAGTAGCAATGCCACAGTTGTGGCCACTGACAAACTGTCTCATCTCTATGTAGGCCCCTCTGGGGTGACATCAAGGCAGCAGACAGATGCTGATGAGTGTGTTCTACATTTATTATTGTAAATAAAAAGTGCATGTCATAGTTAAGGTGTAGGCCACGTACACATGTAACACACCTACACATAATGCATGCTGTGCATGTTTGGTGTAAGACCATGCACATCTCATTAATGTGATTAGCTGCCTCTAATACATGCAATACCCAGACCATCTCAAACAAATGTGGCTAGACTGTAGTGACCATTGGATAGGCAAAGTTGATCCTCAACATGCACATAGCATACACAACTATGTCATACACACAGCATTTTAACATGCTACACATACAGGATTCACAAACCTTCTGTAAAGACACACTCCAATATCCAAAATCTCATCCACACATTACACATAATATACCTGAGGGGTAGAGGCCTATCATGGGGCATTTAAACACTCTGCAACACACTACACATTCATGTCAGGGAATGTTCCTTATTGGCCTCCTTACAAACCCATGTAACAATTGATTGCGAAATGGTGAATGTAGCCAAGGTAGTACAGTTCCAGTACAGCATGATTAGCGCTGGTTTGGGAAACATTTGTAGCCTTGAGTGACCACATGATGCTTCATGATGATGGCCTATGGTACTATACTCCATCCAGTTATTGTAACTACAGTACTATACATAGCTTTCATTGCTATACACCTCAATGTTGTGTGTGTGCAAACATATGCACCTCTAAACAATATGCATACCAATCACCATTTGCACAACTGATACATATATGTCTTGTGATGCTATTGAGTGGCTAGGTCATATGACACACACTGGGTATGTGTGATGTTTAAATATGCAGTTGTGTTTTAGCATGCCATGTCATGGATGACACTGGCATGTCCACAATATGATCTACACTCACCATAACTACTGTACATTGGGTATGTGGACGAATGGTATTCCATCAATTATACATGCACCACTGATGATGTTGTGTGAATACTCATCATACATGTGCTAAAACTGTGTCCACAATTATTTGCTAAAGACACCGAGGCTGTAATCAGCATTGGATACCTATCTGACACACGGATACACATCCAGCCATGGTATGTAGACCTGTGAGTTATGGTGCACAGTACATTACAGAGTTTTGAATACTTGCACAGCAATGATGTGTCCATGTATGTATTGCATTCCAGGGGGAGGCCAATCATCTAATAACAAAACACATGCATCAAAGCCATGTATACTGTTAGTAACAAGGTCTGTCTATAGTTGCACTGCATGCTGTTGAGCAACACATGTCCTGCATGCTGACATGTGAGATATGACTGTTTTTCTTGCGATACTGTACCCCACCATCACCTGCTATTGTGTATGTTCTGAGATTGCTGGTGCTCTGTGTGTGTGTGTGTGTGTGTGTGTGTGTGTGTGTGTGTGTGTGTGTGTGTGTGTGTGTGTGTGTGTGTGTCTGCTTTAGGGAGGAGTGTATTTGTGTGTGTGCATGTGCATGTGTGCATGTACATGTGCACATGTGCATGTGTGCATGTGCATGTGTGCATGTGTGCATGTGTGCGTGTGCATGTGTGCATGTGTGTGTGTGCATGTGCGCATGTGCATGTGTGCATGTGTGCATGTGCATGTGGTCTGACATCATGCTCAGGTCTTAAAGTGTGTTTCCTGTTTTCCTCTCACAGGTGCTGAGATGGGGCTGGTTCAGTACAGCAGGGAACCTGATGTCACTGAGACAGACAGTGATCATGAGGATAGGTGTGTTGAGGCACAGGCAGGTTTTCAGGGTCTGTTGTTGTGCCACCAATTGACAGTACACAAGTCTCCACCCTATCCATGCACACAGTCATACTGCCTGTAAATCCATCATCACCATTGCCCTTAGATGAGGGACAGTGTATGGTTGGCACTGGCCAAGACAGTGTAGTATCTATGGCACATGTATCAGGACACAGCAGCCATAGCCAGATGTCTGGAACGGTATCACATAGGCAGATGCCCAGGGGTTCTCGTCAGAACACTGCTGGTCATCATGCCCCTGGCAGATGTGCCACAACTCTTTCAACCACACACATGTTTCAGGCTGTCATGGAGGCACAGGCATGAATGGAGCGGTACACCAGACAGGGACTAAGGGTACAAAGGGCTCAAAACACCTCTGTAAATGACAATATCCATGACCTAGCAGGTGCCATATGTAATTGCACTGAGGCCATTGACAGATGTTGGGGTGAGACATTGGATGCCCTCCACAATGTCATGTCCATGTGTCAGGACAGTGCGGGATGGTTGAGACATCGACATGGAAGTATGCCAGCAACATCAGCAGCTGGAGGTTACTGTGGACATCCAGCAAGTCACAGCCACTCCCGTAATGCCAGTATCAGCCCCAGCAATGTTGGGGGGGGCTATCCACACCACAGTGGCAATGGTACTGGACAGTGTCCCTGGCTGTGTCATACACAAGCTGACATATGAAGTCACCACTCACCTAAAAGCTCTGTCCAGATGGAGCCTCTATATAGGTTACATACATGGGGAATGACGTATGGTAATGGTGTTCACAGTCCACAAGGGTTGAGCTACCTCATCTTCTTCTCCTTTTGGATGCTCCCATTAGGGGCCACCACAATACATTATACGTTTCCATGTCTTCCTGCCCTCTGCATCTTGCACTGTCACACCATTCACCTGCATGTCCTCTCTCACCATAGCCATAAACCTCATCTTAGGCATTCCTCTTTTCCTGTTAACAAGCGGCTTCATTCTTAGCATCTGTTTCACAATATACTCTACATTCCTCCTGAGCACATGTACAAACCAACTTAATCCTGCCTATCTGGCATGGTCTACTAACCTTCAAACCTGGCCTGACCCTCTAATATACTTATTCTTAAACCTGTCCACCCTCTTCACACCCAGTGCAAATGTTAACATAAATTGATTAAGGGTAGAACTACAACAGGTCCTGGAAACTCTCACCCTATAAGCCAGACCAATGTTATCTGGAAGGCTATGGAGCATAGCATTATGGAACTCATTAACAAAGACATTATAAACCTGCAAGCACTGCATCATACCCACTTATGTTCTCTAAAGGCTAGATCATGTCTCCTACACCTAGTAGACTTCAAGCCAGTCAACAGGGCTATAGGTGAGGGAGGGGCGGTCAACACAGCCAAGCTATAGCTCACCAGCAAATCATACCCATCCCACATACTGGTATTAGACATAACCTCAACAGACTGACCATAAACGATTGTTAGATGATGACATGACAACTGACACACAGATGTAGGACACACAGTAATATTTGCAGCCTCCATGTACTATTCTATGCCAGTAACAACTGGAATTCACCTGCACTCACTCCTGGGACCACTCCTGTTTGGCATATAGCTTTCTTAGGTGCAAGCAAACACAGTAGGGATATGTCTGCCCATGTTTGATGAAAATGCATACTGTGGGCGATTCTTTATTCTCCAGGTGACACACATCTTCCAAAAGGGTATCATACCGATAGATACCTGGTGTCAAGCTCATGCTGTAAAGCTATAAGCCCAAGAAAGCATAGTTATCCACTTTTAGAAAACAAAGTATCCCCAGAGTACCACATAGGTAGTAGCCCCCAAAATGTGGAACAGGTATTAATGTATACATAGAGCCATGTGTTAAGTCATCTCTCCTTTGATAATCACATTACCAAAGGGTTTTGGAAATCCCTCTGTGGAGCACATAAGCAATACACGGTTTGCATGCAGATCCACAGAGGTTTTTGCACACCTATAATGATTAGTCATCTTTGCCAGACTTTGCTTGCTTTGGAACAGGTTTCAAATATACCTCAAGCATAAACCCTCACTCACACTCAAATAGAAACCATGATGAGTGGATGTGAAATGGAAGCTGTAGCCCAGGGATCACTGCAGTGGCTAAGCTCGTCACAAGCATACAGAAGTGACCTAAGGTCTGGAAAGCGCCAACATGCTCTGGCAAAGATAACACATGTGTTTGTGGAGAAATCACCTATGAAATACTTGAGGTCACATGTATGTATATTGATTTGCCCCACAGCTACCTTACATGTGTAATGCACATGCAGTTGTCATTGTGATATGTCATACACTATAAAAATCAAAATCCACTCTACATTGGCCAACAGTGTCACACAGACACACACAGTCAGCAAGTACAAGATTCAAACTCTTTTCTAACTACATTATAATATTCCAGCAGTATGCATTTACACAACATGCTATATACATTACTAGGACTTCACTTTTCCACAGGTATATTTGTAGGATGGTGACATTATCAGACTTGACAAAGATGAGTATACCACTTTTAAGGTTTTTGAGTAGTCTCCAAAAAGGTTGCTCTTCCCCAGGGAGACACATACAGCTGGCAAATGCAGGATTCAAACACCTATCTAATTGCAGTATGACAGTACAGTACTACGCACTGACACAACATGCTACACACATTACTGGGACTTCACATTTCCACAGGTATATTTGTAAGATGGTGACATCATCAGACTTGACAAAGATGAGTATACCACTTTTAAGGTGTTTGAGTAGTCTCCAAAAAGGTTGTGCTTCCCCAGGGAGCCACACACACACACAGTTGGCAAGTACAGGATTCAAATCCGTACCTATATACATTATGATACTACAACAATACACATTTACACGATGCACTACACACATTACTAAGATTGCACCTTTCCACAGGTATATTTGTAGGATGGTGACATCACCGGACTTGACAAAATGAGTATACCACTTTTAAGGTGTTTGAGTAGTCTCCAAAATGGTTGCTCCTCCCCAGGGAGACACACACACAGTTGGCAAATGAAGGATTCAAACCCCTACCTAATTACATTATGATACTAAAACAGTACACATTTACACAATGTGCTACACATATTACTCAGATTTCATCTTTCCACAAGTATATTTGTAGGATGGTGACATCATCTGACTTGACAAAGATGAGTATACCACTTTTAAGGTGTTTGAGTAGTCTCCAAAAAGGTTGCTCCTCCCCAGGGACACACACACACACACACACACACACACACACACACACACACACACACACACACACACACACACACACACACACACACACACACACACACAGTTGGCAAGAGCGGTGTTCTTAATCCAAACTAATTACGTCTTTACACTTCAGCAAGCAATATGGAGTTACAGGGTGCAATACAGACATTACTTGCTGACAGTTTGCACAAAGGTTTTTTTCACATTTGCTAACATCAGCAGGCTTATCATACTAGGTGTATTGTGAATGTATTGTATGCATAGGCCATGACCATCTCATATATATGTTGATGCACCACATGCTGGCACACACAGGGTCAAACCTTGACTAGCATCTTACCTTCACCTACATGATACTGCAATATAACAGAAAGATGATAAACTTCAACAATTGGCTGAGCTTCTGGTGTCATTGAAAGGGGATCCAGTCTCTGTCTGCCTGTGATGACATGATAGACAAGCCTTGTTGCTTCACTACAGATGGTTTGCACCTGTCGTCCCTATGCTTCTGAATGCTGGCCAAGACTCATGCTGTCTCCATATTACCTTTTTTAGGCAAGGCTCAAAGGTTCATAGATTCATAGGTAGGTACTAGTCTATCGGCCCTGGGGCCTATACAAGGCCAGCCAAAAAGGTACCCTGGCTTTTGCCACCCAAGAAATTTATTTTCCTGTGCCACTGTAGTGCAGACACAGAAATGATCCCCTGGGTGAATTTCCTATTTCCCACCCAATAATCAAGATTTTCCTTGAAGAGTGCTAATGAGCTTTGTTTGATATAGATAGGTAGCTTATTCTGGAGTATGTGATGTCTGTGGGACAGGAATCTATCTCTCCGGCATGTTCTGTTTATTGTGGTGACAAGGTTTAGGTCCCTAGAGCATGTAGGTTCATAGGTTCATAGGTAGGTACTAGGCAATCTGCCCAAGGGCATTTGTAAGCCTAGCCAGAATGTGTTGGCTTTCGCCTCCCTTTTAAATTAGTTTCCTGGGCCTCTGTCTAGCAGGGCCACTGAAGTGATCCCAGGGATAAATTTACAATTTCCCATCCACTCATCAAGATTCCTCTTGAAGAGAGTCTGCAAGGGGCTCTGCCTAACATCAACTGGAATTCTATTCCAGAGTGAGGAAAGTCTCTGGGACATGAATGTATCCCTCCAGCACGTCCTGTTTATTGCTTTGCTGAGGTTTAATTCACTGGAGCGTGTGGCTCTAAGAGATTTGTTTTTCTTGAGGTGGAGCATGTCCATTAATTCCGGGTTGGACATGGCCTTATGCGTCAGGCATAGATCACCTCTGAACAGGCAGTAAGCAACCGAGTAGAACTGGAGTTTCTTTAGTCGAGCTGCATAGGGCATCTCTTTGAGGCCCATGATCCTCTTGGTGAAGTACTTCTGTGGTCTTACAAGCTGTTGCATGTGCCAATTAAGGTACATACCAAATGGGGTATTGACTCTATTATGGGCCTAATGAGTGATGAGTAGAGGGGCACAATGACCTCTCTTGATCTAGAGGTGAACCCTTTTGTGTTTAGGTAGGCTACATAGAAGGAATAACTAACCGCTTTGTCAATGTGATTATCAAAGGAGAGGTTACTATCTACCTGGGTCCCCAGGTCCCTAATTACATTTTCCATACCTAGTGTATTTCCACCTATGTGGTAATTCGTGGGCACTTTGTTTTTTCCAAAGGGGATGACTATGCATTTTTTGGTATTCAGCTTGAGGCCATGGTTTTGACACCAGGTATCTGTCTCTGTCAGACCCTTCTGGAGGATGTCTGTGTCAGCCAGAGAGTTGATTATGGCCCCCAGTTTACAGTCATCTGGTAACTTGGTCAGCCATAGTCCTCCCATGCTTGCCTGTACCTCAGAGAAGTATATACTGAACAGGAGGGGTCCCAGGACCAAGACATGTGGGATGCCACTTGTGACTAGTTTAGAGTCGGACATAGCACCTGCAACTCAGACCATGTGTGTTCTATCTGTGAGCCAGTTGGCCAACCATCTCATGACATAGGGTTTAATGTTCAAGCTGGTAAGCTTGTCTATGATGCCAGAGTGGGGAATGGTGTCAAAGGCCTTAGTGAGGTCCAGGTAGGCTGCGTGGATTACCTTCCCTTCATCTATGGCCTTGGTAACTGTTTCAAAGAAGTCAACTAGGTTTAGGAGGCAGGATCTGCCTTTAACAAAGTCAAATTGGGTAGGGTCCAGTATCTGGAGATTCCCAATGTCTCTGTTTATGGGTTCCATGATAATTCGCTCCATAGCTTTGCAGACCAGGCTGGTCAGGCTTATAGGGCGATAGTTCCCAGGTTCTGTTGTGGCACCACCTTTGTGGAGTGGGATGACTGTTGCTGTATGCCATTCATTGGACACATAGCCTGTGGTAAGGTTGAGTCTGAACACTGAATGTAGGTGAGGGTTTAGTTCCTTTTGATGCTGTGTTCTTAGCTTTGGAGAGGGCTGTTTTTACCTGCATATCCATGAAGTCTGGGGCTCTGCATTCTTCTGGGGGGACATGGGCCCTTTTGGGGTGAGGGGGGTGAAGTATGCACTGAACATGTCCACCAGGATGTTGGCAATGTCAGTTGGTTCAGTGTATTTTTTGCCATTTTGCAGTAGCTGAAAGCATATCGGAGGGTTGCCACCTAAATGTTTGATATAGCTAAAGAAGGCTTTGTGGTTATCTTTAGATTCCTTGCCAATTTTTCTTTAGAAACTGGACTTGGATTAATTTATGAGCGATTGTAATTTCTTGCTAATAATGATCAGTGATGCCTTTCCTTTTTGGAATTTTGCTCTATCATGTGTTAGTTTCCTCCTTCTGTTGTATAGCTTATTTATGAGCAAGGACCACCAGATTGGTTTCTTCTTTTTGGAGGAGCGAGTCTTGGTTTTAATTGGGATTGCTCAATCCATGCATCCCTGTAGATGCTCATAGAATGCACTTGTAAAGGATTCTGCAGATTGGATAGCTTTAGGGGGCTTTGAAACTTTCCACTTTGGTCTTGAGAAGTGTGAAGTTTGCTTTTGAAAAGTTTTTCACAGTGATTTTGTTGACTGGGGAGTGGGGTGGGATGTGGATGTCCAGTGTGATTACTTCATGATCTGATATTACCAGTGAGGGGTTTACCTCTGTTGTAGAACACTGATCCCCCATGTTGGTGATGATCAGGTCCAGTATGTTGTCACCTCTAGTGGGCATGGTGACCAGCTGTTCCAGGCCATTTTATAAACTCTAGGAAGCATTGGGCAAAGGACTTTGTACTCGAGTAATTCTTTCAGTCAATGTTTGGGTAGTCGAAATCTCCTCATATCATGGTGTTTGGTAGGACCTTTATATTTTCCAGTGTTCTCAGGACTGAGTGAGGGTCCTGAAACAAGGTATGTGATCTGTAGCAGGCTACAATCTGATAAGCAGCTTTACCCAATGTTAGTTGCACTTGCATGGTCTCCAAGGCCTTGTGCTGTGCCACTAACCTGGAGGTGTGGGTATCCTTTATGAAAATGGATACACCCCCTCCTTTTGTATTTCAGTCTGGGTTTTGGGGCTGACGCTCAGAGGGATTGGGATTTCTTTAAGTGGAGCATGTCCAACAGCTCTATGTTTGACATAGCTTTGTATGTTAGGCAGAGATCACCTCTGAGTAGGCGATATGCAACAGAGTAAAGCTGTAGTGTTTTGAGATGGTCTGTGTATGGCATGTATTTGAGGCTGCTAATCCTCTTTGTGAGGTATTTCTGCAGGCTTTCCAGTTGTTGTAGATGTCTTGTGAGGTACATAGCAAAAGGGGCATTGTACTCTATAATGGATCTAATGAGTGATGAGTAGAGGGGAACAATGGCCTCTTTTATTCTGCATGAGACACCTTTTGTGATGAGGTGTGCCACATAGAAAGATTTCCTGACTACTGTGGTGATGTGATTATCAAAGGAGAGTCTACTGTCCATCTGTGTCCCAAGGTCTCTTATCACACTTTCAATGTTATGTATACTACCACCTATGTTGTAGTTCATGGGTACAGTGTTTTTACCAAAGGGGATGACAATGCACTTTTTGGCATTGAGCTTGAGGCCTTGGCTTTGACACCAGGCATCTGTCTCAGTGAGGCCCTTTTGTAGGATGTCCACATCGTTAGTAGTCTTGATTATGGCTCCTAGTTTGCAGTCATCCGAGAACTTCATTAGCCAGAGAACTTCCATGTTAACTTGCACTTCAGGAAGTAGATACCAAACAGGACAGGACCCAGGACTGAACCCTGTGGTACTCCACTTATCACTGGTCCGAAGTCGGACTTGGAGTCTGTTACTTTCACAGTGTGGGTTGTGTCAGTGAGCCAGTTGGCAACCCATCTTGTGACATAGGGATTTATACCTAGTTTAGTGGGTTTATCCATAATTCCAGACTGGGGGATGGTGTCGAAAGCCATGGCAAGATCTAGATAGGCTGTGTGAACCACCTTACCCTTGTCTAAGGCTTTGGTGACTGCTTCAAATAAGTCTATCAGGTTTAGGAGACATGATCTGCCTTTTACAAACCCAAAATGGTTGTGGTCCAGAGTTTGGAGATTACCAATGTCTTCGTTTATAAGTTCCATGATGATACGTTCCATGGCCTTGCAGACCAGGCTCATCAGGCTAATGGGGCTCTAGTTCCCGGGGTCCGTGGTGGCTCCCCCCTTGTGTAGTGGGATAACTGTCACTGTGCACCATTCAGCAGGCACAAAGCCTGAGGTGAGAATATAATTGAACGTGGTACATAGGTGTGGTGCCAGTTCGTTCTGTAGTTCATGTAGAATGCAGCCTGGGATGTAATTTGGTCCCATGGATGCTGTGTTCCTGGCTTTGGAGAGTGGTTTCTACCTGTGCAGACATGATGACAGCAACTTCTCATTCTTCCAGTATAGAGATGTGCTCTTTCATGGGTGAGAGGGGGGGTAAAGTTAGCACTGATCCTATCTGCCAGGCTGTTGGCAATATCAGTTGGGTCTGTATATTTAATGCCATTGTGCTGTAACTCAGAGCAGATCTGAGTGTTGCCATTGAGATTCTTGACATAACTATAGAATGCTTTGTTGTCTTTGTTTTCATAACTAACTTTGGAGGATTTTATTAGGGATTGCAGCTTCTTCCTGAGGTTGACCAGGGGCTCCTCCACTCATGGGATTTTACCCTCTTTTGCAACAGTTTCTTCCTTCTGTTGTGCAGTTTGTTTATGGCAGGGGACCACCAGATTGGCTTCCTTTTCTTGGAGGATAGCGTCTTGGTTCTGTTTGGGATAGCATGATGCATACACTCATGTAAGTGCTAATAAAGTGCAATTGTGAAGGATTCAATAGTCGTAACAGTATTGTCCATCTGCATGGGTGTCCTGAAGTTCAGCACTTCTGTCTTAAGAAGCATGACGTTGGCTTTGGAGACATTTTTAACATGGTTTCCTTAATGGGGGATGAGTCAAGAATGTGGATATGTAGGGTAATTAGGTTATGGTCAGATGGGACCAGTGAGGCGTTGACTTCAGGTGTGGAACACCGGTCACTCAGGACAAACCAAACCCCATAACCAACACAAATGAACATAAAGTTAGCTAAATGCTACTCATTGCCAAAAGTCTCAGCCTCCAGATGCACACACTTGAGGCAGATCTCAGTATGGAGAATATTGATTTCTGTGCAGTAACAGAAACCTAGTTCAAGGCTCCAGAGAGCACACCAGCACTACCAGGATACTACTCATTCCATATCTTCCTGCATCAGTACCTGGCGCATAGCACATAGGGTTGAGATGTATCCATATTTATCAAGGATACCTACACCTCTCTCTACATGCTCTGTATAGGATATGTACCCATAGAATGTTGCACAGCAACATTCTTCACACTCCACAGGGGTGGGGCCACAAAAACCCCTTGGCATTCATGCTCTGTGAGCCTGATGAGTCTGATCTTTAAGGCAATGGAGCCAATCATAATGGAAGTCAACAATAAAGAGATTGTGAACTTTCACAAAGCTGAGCACACCCAGTTTGATTTCATCATGTGCAGATCACACCTCCTGAACTGGGTGGATTTCTTTGAGACCGTTATCCAGGCTACAGATGATTGAAATGAGTGCAACACAGCCTACCTATACCTCACTACAGCCTTTGACACCATTCCCCAATCAGGTATCCTAGATGAACTCACCATCCTGGGCATGAAGCCATACATTACAAGATGGATTGAAAACTGGCTCACAGATAGATTCCACAAATTAAGAGTTGCTGGCTACCTATCACACTCTACACCGGTAACAACTGGTGGCCCCCAGGGTTCAGTCCTGGGGTCCCTCCTGTTTGGTATAGACTTCTCAAATGTACATGCCAAACCAGGAGGGTTGTGGTTGACTAAGTTTGCTGGGAACTGTAAAGTGTTTGCCATAATAGATTCCCCGGATGACACAAATATTCTCCAGAAGGGACTCTATGAGACAGATGTGTGGTGTCAGAATCATGGCCTCAAGCTCAATGTGGAGGAATGCATAGTGATCCCCAATGGTGAAAACAAAGTACACACAAACTACCACATAGGTGTTACCCCCTTAAAACTGACAAGGTAATAAGGGATCTGGGGACAGAAGTAGATAGTCATCTTTCCTTTGACAACCATGTTGCAAAGTGAATGGGAAATCCTATGTGTCCCACCTAATCAACAAAGGGTTTGCATCAGGATCCAAAGAGGTAGTGGCCCTCTACTCTTAAGTCATCAGACCCATCATTGAGTACAATGCACCATTTTGAACGTACTCGACTACGCATATCCAGCAGCTGGGGAGACCACAGAGGTACCTCACCCAGAGGATTACTGGCCTCAAACAGTTGTGTTATGCAAAACAACTGGTAAAACTAAATCTGTTCTTCGTTGTGTACCGCCTACTCAGAGGCACACTCTGCCTAACATACAGAGCCATGTCCAACACATAACTGCTGAGCATGCTCCATCTACAGATAACAAAACTGAGTTGCTCTACACACTCTAGGGATATGAACCTCATCACAACATTGAATACAACATGCTGGTGGGATAGAGAACCATCCCAGACACTTGCCTTACTGTAGAACAGAGTCCCAATGTATGTCAGACAGAGCCCCTCAGTGACACTCTTCAATAGGAACCTTGATGAGTGGATGGGAAACAGAGAATTCACACCAGCCATCACATCAGCAGCCCCACTAGAAAGGGGCTTAGGGTACTAACTATTAGAATGAGGGCTTGGGTGACTACCCAATGGGGTGGTGAAAGCTCCACAACTTGCCTAGGCTAACATATGCCTTATTGAAGATAGGTTCATAGGTATGTAGTAGACTATGTGACAGGTACATGTCTACAGATAGTAAATGTGTAATTCATTGCACCATCATGTTGTACAGCAGGCACATGGACCAAATACACTGTAATGCTTACAGATACTGGTGGCTGTTATGTACAGTGGGTGAGATGTGCACCTCATGTCTTTTGTGCCATTGGGATGTGTGCTGGGTGGGACAGCCCTGGATGGCTCCCTGTCATGGTCACCCTCTTACACACATCTCTGCCCTTCCATCTTTGGTTTATTATACTGTGTTTCCCCTAGGTACATAGGTAGGTAATAGGCTATCTGCCTGAAGGCATATATTAGTATGGCCAGAGTGTGCAGCTATCACCACCCATGGAGTTAGTTCCCTAGGCCTCTGTGTAGAGCTGATGAAGTGATCCATGGTGTGACAGTTCAGTTTCACATACACTCATCAAGGCTCCTCTGGAAGAGTGTCAGTGAGGGACTCAGCTTAATGTAGGTTGGGAGGGAGCCTGTTCCAAAGAAAGGGAAGTCTGTGAGTTATTAATGTATCCCTCCAACATGTTCTATTTATTGTTGTGATGATGATATCCCTAGAGCATGTAGTACAGTGAGCTTGGGGTTACTTCAGATAGCACATGTACATCTGTTCTACATTGGACATGGACCTGTCTGTTGGGCAGAGATCACCTGAGTAGACAGTATGCAACAGAGTACATATCGAGTTAAATTCAGTCTTGTTGCATAGGGCAACTGTTTGAGGCCAGTAATGCTCTTGCTGAGGTATGTCAGTGGTCTTTCCAACTGCTGAAGGTGCCTAGTCAGATTCATCGCAAGTGTGTTGTGGTACTCTATGATGGGTCTGATGACTGATGAGTAGGGGGAACCTCCTTTGACCTACATGCAAAGACCTTGGCAGTTTGTGGGAACATATAGCATGATTTTCTAACCACTTTGTGAATGTGTTTCTGGAAGTAGTGATGACTATCCACATGTGTCCATAGATCCCTTATTATTACCTCCATATTTAGGGTGTTGGCACCTATGTGGTATTTGTATGACTGTAGCTCGAGCCCATAAGTTTGACACCACATCTGTCTGACTGAGACCCTTTTTAAGGATGTCTCTGTTGTCCCAAACATTGATTATGACAACCTTTTTTCAGTCATCCACAAACCTTTCTAAACATAGCCCTTATGTGTTTGACTGTATTTCTGAAAAGTATACACCAGACAGGAGGGGTCCCAGGACTGAGCCATGGGGGATTGCAGTTGTTACCAGCTTGAACAGGAGACCACAATTCTTACCTTGTGGGATCTATCTGTGCCCCAGTTGGCAATCCATCAGATGACATATGTGTTTATGCACAGGTTGTTGATTTTGTGGATATGACATGTGTGTGGGATGTTGGAAAAGGGCTTTTCAAGGTCTATGTAGGCTGTGTATAGCTCATTTCATTGATGCATGTCCTGGGTGACTGCCTTGAATACTGTCTAGCAGGTTTAAGAACCATGATCTACCCCTGACCAAACCAAAATGGGTAGGGTTGGGTGCTTGTAGGCTCTCAATAGATCTGTTTATGAGTTCCAGAATGATGGACTCCATGGCCTTGCACACCAGGCTTATTAGGCTTATAAGACAATAGTTCCCATGGTCTGTTGTGCACCAACACTCGTGGAGTGTGCCAAATGTTGCTGTAACCCATTCAACAGTTATATATCCTGTACAGGCGATGAGTCTCAACAGTCTGCTTAGGTGCAGGGTCTGTTTGTTTTGGAGTTCACATATGACACAGCCAGGGAAAACATGTTATCCCCTACACGCCGTGTTTTTAGGTTTTGAAAGAGCTGTTTAAACATTGTATATGTGATTTCTGGGTTTTTGCAATCTCCAGGTATGATAATGGGCCCTTTTGTCAGTGAGAATCGGGTAAATATGTATGAACCTGTCTGACAAGATGTTGGCAATGTCAGTCATGTACATGTATTCATTTACAGTTTGCACTGACTCAGAACATATATGACTTTACATTGATATTTATGACATAGCGAAAGAAAGCTTCATGGTTCTCTATGGACTCTTTGACCATGGCTTGGATAATGTTTGGAGTGCTCATTGTTTCTTGATTATACTGATCGGAGATTTATTGATCTTCTTTGGTTTTTCACTTTCTTTGAACAACTTAAATACTTGGAGTAAATATATTGATTATGACAGGTGTCCAATATATTATATGGGTCTGTTTTTATATCAGTGTGTGCACAAGGCAGGATTGGTGAATAGTGACAAATGTCTGGAGTAAGAACTGCAACTGCCAGATATGTGTGGCCCACTACTGTATTCAGACATGGCCTAAGTGTGTGAGTATGCCCAGTATGACCTTTCAGTATGTTGCTGACTGAAATTTGCTAAATTTAAGTGTGTGAGCATGCCCAATATGAGCATATATACTATATGTGTGTGAAAATCAAGTTGGTTTTTACTTCAGGGCTCACCTTTGTGCTGTACATCAACAGGAAGCACAGTGTGCCTGCAGGGCTTCCACGAGTCATTCTACATAGAGTGGGGACAGCTATTATTTGTACATTTTTACCTGGGGGGGGGCACAACTGATTGTTACTGTGGGTGTACATAGGATGAAGGGTGCAGTTCACAGAACGGACACCTGCAGCTGTAATATAAATAAAGTAATATTGGAATACACATCTCCATAATATCAGCTAGGTTAATTTCTTACATAAATAATTACATGTAACTTACTCAGTAGTGGGGCGTTGGGCATTTGCCGGGCCTCCTGGATCCAAAGGTTCAGTTGGTCCTGCTTCCGTCTCTTCAGGTCCGCATGGTGGTGACGGACCTGCTCACCAGTCCTTGGAAACCCTGTGGCACTGGTAAGATCATGAGCCAACCGGCCCCATGCCTCAGCCCTATATGCTCCCCACAGGACCTGGCCCTGCATGAGTTGGGCCTCATGATTGTGGATAAGGAGCCAAACCATATATTTGGACTCCTCAATGCCCCACCTCTGTGCTCGAAAGCAACTACCCTCACCTACTCCTGACATTCTGGCTGCAAGTTAGTTCTACAATCGTTTGTGCTGTGTATTCCCGCCTATGCGGCTTATATATGCCGTTTTTCTCGCACTTATCTGTGATTGGCCATTTTGGAATTGTATCAGCTTCACAAAACTTGCTTTGTCATGCTCCTCTTTCTATTCATTCCTATATATTTGCTATTACTGCATTTCTAAGTACAGCTGTCATGGCTTAGTGGTTCAGTACCTTGACTATGGTGCATGGTATCCTGGGTTCGAACCTGGCCACTGCTTTTTATATTTTATGACTGTCTACACAGGCTAGGAGGTGTGTCTGTGTAAAGGCAGTTTTGTTACAGCTTGCTCAATGTTGCCCGCCAGTTAGCTTGTTGGCGCGGTGCGCAGCTCCGCGCAAACGGGGTACACTGGTTTACCCGTCATTTGGCTGTCAGCACGCATATTACGCTCAGCTCACCTACGGGCACACAGTTTCAGCATGTTAAACCACTGCTCACCTACGGGCACTCATTTTGCACCTGTTAAACCACTGCTCACCTTCGGGCTCTCATTCTACACCTGTTAAACCACTGCTCACCTACGGGCAGATGCACTCAACTTGTTAAACTGTAGCTCAGCTATAGGCACATCTGGCATCTTTTATTATTTTGTTATCTCACATTTCTTCAAAATAAATGGCCCATTTCATTACATTTTACATAAAATATAATTTTATATGTGTACATATATGTCAGGGACTTGTTTCGTGCTTATTTCACTAAAAATAAAAATTGATGTTGTGGGGTCTCGAACCATGACTGCCTGCTCTTCAGCCGACGTCTCTACTGCTACGCTATTGCTTTTTGGCTTACTTTGCATATTTAGTTCTTATATGCTTTTCCACTGACTGCTAACTGTTGCTAAGCTACGAGCACGCCCACGCAAACGAGCGCACTCACGGGCAAACATCTTTACAATTTAAAAAAAATTATAACATGTTCATTTATATATTTTATGTTCATAGTCTGTGGGGGCATGTGTTGTGTTGTGTTTATTCACATTTCCATGGACTCTGTCGTGGGGGTTTACTTTTGGGACTTTTACTCTTCTGGGGGCTTGTCCGTTTGCAGGGCTCGGCCTCCGGACACGCCCCCTACTGTCTTCCATGGACCGTGTAAGCCTTAGGTGTGATTCAGCATGCCCTCATGCATATGCATGACATGCTGACGTCACACCGTTTAACTGCAGCCTCCGTGTAAGCCTTGTAACTCTTACACGGAGGCTTTGTGAATCCTGCCCAAAGTCTTTGTGCTCCAAAAACAAATAACAAGAGAAATTTTACTAAACATTGTACATCACCATGTGGACACTGTAACTTCTGCCAATATATCGATAGTACTGGAGAATTTTATCATCCAGATCAACATAAGAAATATAAATTTGATATTTATGCTACCTGTGATACAACACATATTGTGTATTTAGCTTATTGTTCAACATGTTTCAAATGTTATATAGGGAAGACAGATAGAACTCTCAGGAAAAGAATTAGAGAACATTACTATCATGTCAAAAAAGACAGTATTGCAAGTGCCTTATCCAAACATATTTTAAATACAAACCTTACACATTATTTTAAGTTTATGGTTACAGCAAGTATCTTTGAAAATATTAGAAAAGGAGATATAAATAATTTAACTGAACAGATAGAGTCAAAATTGATTATAAGATTAAGGGGAGATTATGGTCATGGCCTGAATGACAGAGTACCTATTAAACCTAAATTGAAGGCTAGAAGCCTAAATAAGAAATAGAAAAATGTTTCTTTTTAAACTTTTTATGCTTTTTTCATATTATTACTTTAAACATATTGCTTTTGTATATGAATTGACCTATTAAAAGGATATGACTTTATTAGGCTTATTATATAAGACAAATTGTATTTAAACATTTTAAAAATATTTATAAAATATTATATGACTTTTAGAATGTAGTAATTGATTTTGTCATGTGATGTAGTAACCATTATATAAATGTTTGCTGTTTTTCAGTTTATGTTATACATCTGATGAAGTAGCACTACTACAAAAGCGCTTATGTCTTTGTTCTTAGTTGTCCTATATTAAAGGAAAGTTTTACTTGAAGTATCTGCTGTCCTTGGATCCTTACGTTTCTACTATATATATATATATATATATATATATATATATATATATATATATATATATATATACTGTGTAACATGTACCCTAATACATAAGACTTTCCACATATATCTACATAACACAGTTACATACACACACCATCAGTTAAGGTGACATCCCTGTTATACACTTGTGTATATATCATGCCTCTCACCTGTACAGATTTTTGCAGAATGTCCACATATTTGCCTCATACTAATGGTCATGCTGTCATACAATTGTGTATTTCTGGCAAATCACTGGAAATTATTTAAGGGTTGAAGTCAGAAAATAATTCAGACATTTGAGTTTCAGACTTCAAACCCTTCAAAAAAGTCATGCTAATGCAATACCTGTTTTTCTATTAACTTTCTACATTTCTAAGAGTAATAGTCAAAGTCTCCCTATTGTTGGGCCTTTGTCCCCCCCATTATATTTGGCTTTGTTCAGATTTCTTCCTCCAAGGGGTTGAGAGGTATGATACATATGTGTGTGAAGATGTTACAAATGTCCTCATGTATACTCGGACTGCTGGGGTTATCTACACCTACACATCATAACCAGACCAAGGCTGCAACAGTGCAGAATTTACTCACCCACAGAGCCCATTGCCTGCAGAATGTCACCCTGTAGACTGACTCTGGCACGCAGGTGGTGTAATGTGCAATGGTTGCAACACATACCTTGGACAGGCCATATTGTCCCTGGCCACATATCTGCCTACCAAACTGCTGCCAGCCCCACATGGCCATATTGGTAACTGTACACACATAGTAGGGGTATTAACAGGTATCCCACTTCTAGGGCACTAGATATACAGTAACATTATCAAGCAGGATCACTCTCCAGGTCATTCATGCTGTGTAATACAAGGCCAATTTGCATGCTCCACAAGTACTGTTCCTGCATCTACATATACAACAGACATAACCTGTGGCATGTGCATTAAGTACTGCAAGCTATAGTGTGTAATAAAATAGATAGGTAGGGATCCTAATCTCACAAAAGCTACATTTCTGTGTGTGTGTGTGTGTGTAAATACATCCCCATGCAGCAGGAAAGACATGCTTATATGGCCTATGTCTGTGCACTGGTTACTCATTTTATGGCCCTGTGACTAGCTGCTTTTCTCAACATTGGCCTTCTCTAAAAGGCCTACTAATATTACCCACCTTAAGAACACTGGCTGAAATTCTAGTATCAAATAATCTCCATGGTGCATGAGATAACTACTGCAACCTATAGTGTCTAATAGTAGGTAGGTAGGGTTCTAATCTCACATCAGCCAACTCATGTGTGTGTGTAGATATATCCCCTGCAGCAGTACAGATATGCCTCTCTGGCCTATGTCTGTGCAATGGTTATTGATTTTATGGCCCTATGACTAGCTGCTTTCTTCAACATTGACCTCATTTACAAGGCCTGCTGATTTCATCCACCTTAAGAGCACTGGCTGATAGTCTAATATCAGATAAACTCCATGGCATATGCAATAAGTACTGTGAGATATAGTGTGTACTACTAGATAGGTAGGGGTTCTAATTTCTCAACAGGAAATTGTGTGTGTGTAAATATATCACCTTGCAGCAGTTAAACATGCTTATATGGCCTATCTCTGTGCAACGGTTATATATTTTAAGGCCCTGTAACTACCTGCTGGCCTCTACATTCACCTCCTCTACAAGGCCTGCTGATTTCATCCACCTTAAGAGCGAGCACTGGCTGAGAGTTTAGTAGCATATAAACTCTGTGGCGCATACAATAAGTACAGCAATCTATCATGTGTACTAGTAGATATGAAGGGATTCTCATCTCACATCAGCCAACTTTGTGTGTGTGTAGATATATCCCCTGCAGCAGTACACACTTGCCTATCTCTGTGTGATGGTTATGCATTTTATCTGCCTAAGACTAGTTGCTGGCCTGTAAATGCCCTCCTCTATCAGGCCTGCTGATGTCATCCACCTCAACAGCACTAGATGACAGTCTAATATTAGAGAAACTCTGTAGCACATGTGATAAGTACTGCAAGCTTAGGTAGGTGTTCTAATCTCACATCAGCCATATAACTATATCCCCTTTCAGCACTACAGACATGACCATATGGGCTATTTCTGAGCAATGGTTATGCATTTTACCGGCTGCTGGCCTTAAATTGCCCTCATCTGCATAGGCATAACTGATGTCCTCCACCATCTACATTTCTACGTCCAGAAAACCCAGGTGACACCTATCAAGGGTAGCAGACTGTGTCATAAAGTATGACTGCATAGGTTCACTGACTGCCCCCATTGTCTCTGACACACTGTTTCCCACATACACACATAGAGCACCATGCATTTATACTGCCGTACCTTGCTGATGTTATATTTCTGCTGTGCTGCCATGCCAACCCATGCTGCTGTATTGCCACCATGTGTCCATACTTTCACCACTCAGACCCCTGGAACAGAAATCTACACAGGTCCATCATACGCATGTCTTTGTGTAACAGTACTTCCAGTCCAACATTATACAACAAAGATACACAATTTTGCTATGTAGCCATGGCACATGCCAGCACTCAGTACCTGTCATGGCCCACAACAACTGCCATGACATAACAATACTGCACTGCACAAGTACATTTAAAGTATTATAGTCACTGTGTGTATCAGACATATATTTGTATGTCCCTGCATCAATGGCATGGATGGCAGGGATATAACACAGGTATCTTCACATACACAGGGTGTGGTGTGGGGGTGCCAGAGGCCTAGGCTGTGCCAAACAGTTGACAGCATGTGTGTGAATCAGGAAGGGGTGATGTTTAGATGGGCCATGGAGGGGTGCCATGTGTGTCTTCTGGTGACCTGCTTGTGACAGTGATGTTTGAGTATGTGCATGTACACAGTCAAGCCAAGTACTAGCCCTACATGTGTGTATGTTGGACATCTGTGGACTGTACATGGTAGATTGGATAGTTCACTATCTCCGGTCATGAACAAGAGAACTGTCTCCACCAGAAGTAGTACTGGCACCACCATGCCCAAGTCAGATGTGGTGTTAGTAGCTGATGGTGACTGCTGTCTGCTGGGCCTATGTCCCTCACAGGACCACCCAGGGCTGTGTGCCCATGGCCTGCTACATAGCAGTGTGGACAGTACACTTCACTCTGTAGAGCTGAAGGTACTGCCACTATGGGAGCATGACTGTGCATGGTCACGTGGACTCTCAGCAGTTGGCATTGCTGACCTACATCCATATGTCCGATGTCCAATTCCAACCAGATGTTCCAGCACAGACAATGTGCGGTCAAAGACACCCACTGTCTCAGCCCACTGTGTCACCAATGTGGTGGAGGCAGTCACGAATGTCAGACTGTGCTGCATTCATAACTCTAAACATCTATCTGGTGTTGCATTCAGAATGTGCTTGTGCCTCCATGACAGCCCAAAACATGTGGCAAGTGATCTGTGATATGACACCTGCGAAAGGAGGCAGATGGGCAGCAGTCTTCCTAGGAGCAACCCTGTCAATCTGCCTGTGTGGGACCTTGCCAGCTCTCTGGCTATGGCCAGTGTCTACACTCACTGATGCCATAGTTCTCACACTGTCCTGTTCTATGTCACCACACTCTGACTGTCCAATATCTGTGACCTCTGAGGACTGGGTATGTGTGGGCATACTGAATGTGTGTGGGGTCAATGGGGGTAGAAGAGGGATGTCAACCTCTGGGACAGATTCAGCCCCTGACAACCCCAGCCGTACCTCACTATGGCTGCCATCATCATCAGAGTCTGATGAGACACTGATATCAGGTTGTGAGGAGGACAGACCCCCCCCCCCATTCACCTGTGGGAAGTAAGACAAAAACAGTTTATTACTACCTGCCCTATTATTATGGTATTCCACACAGACTCATACAGATGAGGCTCCCCAACTGCATTATATGTCCCAGATCTTCTCATCTCCGATCCCATGCACAACACACAAATTCACAACATACACAGACATGTCAGGCCGTATATAACATGCACATAACCTACATCTGGTGTACATTGCCTGTACAAAACACCTATGGGTATGCAATCTGACAGTGTATGTGATAGAACTACACATAAAACACAGTACACCTATATTGAGAATGATATGCAAGTTGTAGTATCACTGCCTCAGGTATGTACCATCTCCCTATTGTTTTTGAATGGGCATCTTGGAGTACTGCCTCATGTATAGCAGGCTGTATACTGCCCATAACCTAAGTGCAAATGTGTTAATGTCCGTACAAATATACACATGTGATTCCCCAGTTTATGCACTGTAGTTAACTGCTCTAAAATGGAAGATACAACTATTCTACTCTGGCTAAGTACAACGGTTGTGCATATGGCAAAATGGCAGACCTTAACTGTCATAGGGTATATATGATCTGTAAAACAACAGTATCACACATACCACAAAGTCAGGCCACACCTGATGGACCTATGAAAAGGTGAGGGAGGCGTATTCTAAGCAACAACAAATGCTGCAGTGTTACAAGTAATATGTCCGTATAGCCACATGTACAGTAGCTAATGTGATAATGGCTATATTCCTGACATTCTCAGTATGTGTGCAAAACTGTGCATAAAATCCAACCTCCAATGCAGATAGACCTGACACCAATGTACTGGTATGTAGAGCCTGCCACAATGACTGGTACAGTAATATACTGGTGAACACATTAGGCTTACCTGAACACTCCTCTGATGTGGACGCTGTGGCACCCACCTTCAGGATGTATGGTGTGATGGATGTCTGGGACCTGTTGGTTGATCCTAGGTTCACCAGGAATTCCTGTGTGGCTGAGACTAGTTGTTCTGTTGCAGGCCATCCACTGGTGGCAGCATGATCTCTGGCAACAGCAGCTGCCCTTTGACATGCAGAATTGACTATATAAGTGGCCTGGTGTCAAGCCTGCTCATAGGTCTTGTCCTGTTGGCCAATCTGATTCACAGCCCTCACAAGGGCGCCCCACAATGCTGCCCACTGTTCACGATTGTGGTGAAACATGGAAAGCAAGATGTGATGGTGGAGTCTGAGGGCATCCAGTATAACATCATTCTCAGCAGATGAAAATGGTGGATGTCTCTGTACATTGTTCCTGCAGGATAATAAGATGAAACACATTACAGGGCCAGGTATGTGGATGTACACTATGTACACACCCTACACACCCATAATGGCCTGCACTGTCCACTGCTCCCTCACACATCATACTCCACAGTCTGGCAACACACTACATGTGTGGCTATCAACAACATAGTAGTAATACTGGGCCATGTACCTGTGTGCCATGACAGATACTGCTATATGTCTCTACAACCATCACTGCAGTCTACTGTGGAGTGTCCCCTATGAACAAATTCCCACTAATATGTCATACAGCCACTGTTGGACAAATAGCAATATTACAACAACTATATGGGGACAGTCCAGCAACACCAGTGTGCCACAATGACAGCAAGCAATGCATACCTGCTGTAGTATATATTCCCTGTAGGCATCATAACTCTCAACTATACAGATGTTTGCAGAATGTCAACATGTTTGCCTCAAAGATGTTGTCCTTTTTGCACAAACCTGGGGATGTCTGACAAATAGTTGGCCAATCATTAATGATTTTTGTCAGAAAATTAAAATAGAGTCTGACTGTCACATGTCAACTCCTCAGGCAACACGTATGCTATAGTAATATCTGTTAGTCTTCTCACATTCCTACTTTGTCTTGCCAATATGTATACTCTTGAGACCAAAAAAATAAAAAATAAAAAAAAGTGCAAAATGAAAAAATAAATGAAAGAAGATGATAAAAGAATAAAGAAAAAGCTCAGCTCAGTTGAAAAAAAATCCAGTTGTTAAGTTGTAAATTAACTATTAACAACAATATACTGCAGTGTTCAGTTTCATGGCGCTTTCATGTATTTGTTATTAAGGCAGCCCCAAGAGAAAAAGTTTAAATACTGTTTACTGATGCATCATCTGCATCATCTGTTCAAACAAAAAATGAAAACACAAAAACACAGAAAAAAAAAAAAATCCTAAAAAAAATAAAATCAAAAAAAAATAAATATATATCAATATCATAATTGACCTTTTTGTGTGTGTTTTATGTTTATGTTTATGTTTATGTTTTTACGTACAGTCTGTTCGTATATGTGTAAATAACCTGTTTTTACAACTGGAGCTACATTTTATAACAACTGGAGCTACATCTTTTCAAGCCATTTGGCTCATGGTGCACCTTCTTATATATTTTATACATTTGCCAATATGTATACTCTGCTGCGGAGTTTGGCCCTTCCCCCTCCCCCCCATTAATTATGTCTGTGTCCTGATGTCTTACTGTAGAAGGTTAAGAGGTATATTAAGCATAGCTTTCAACCGAACAGGGACGAATGTCAATGAAACAGGGACTTAGCTAGAGTACATCAGGAACATTCAGTGGCACTTTTACAATGTTAGAACTATTTATGTGTGACACTAACAGACTGAAAGAAGGTGAATCACAGTACATCATTTGATGTTAGAAGAGTGTACACTTTTACTTAGTGTTACTATGCCTTACATGTAATCTACTATATCTACTATAACAGCCAACCATTGTAGGAAGGATTGATAGGGACAGAGCGGAGATGTGATTCAAAGCAGAGACAATTGAGAGGCATGCTTGTAGGTGTTGGACAGCAGAGTATCACTATGTCAATACCATAGATCTAATACATGCTTACTGTTGTACTCACTATCCCCATACCCTCATCCTCCCATCTTCATCCTGTTATACAGGGAATTCTATTACATACCAGGCAAATTGAAGTATTCCTTTTTTGGAAGTGTTCCTTTGCAAATGCTTTGCACATACACTGTCTGTGTGACTAACACCACACACAGACCTGTTACCCATAAGCAGTGGCTTGCCTTTTGTAGGTAATGCTCATTAACAGGTAACTGCCTCTGCACCAATTTGTGGCTCAGAATTGGAAATTGCATCCAAAACAGCTAAATTGCACTATCATTAGCCAATGACATGATACCACAGTGCAATATACAAGGCCTTCATGTAGGCCTCAGCCCATTTCTTAGTTGTTGAAATTGATATTACTGAGGTGTGGAGACTACAGCATTACAGAGGGTAGGTACAAATACTGTCCACTGTAGAGATGTATGAAGTATGTCCACAGTCTTGCCTCATATGTTTGCTCAGTGTCCCATGACATTGTGGTCATCTAGCAGTTCACTGGCAAACATTGTGGGTTGAGGTCAGTAGGGAATGAGATATGTAAGTGTTACACTTCATACCCATCAGAATATGCATGCTAATGCAGTAGCTGCTAGTATGCCAACCAACAGTCTTTGTAGGGGCACACTGTTAAACATGTCCTTATCTCTGCACTTTTGCCTCCCCCTTTATGTATGGTTGTATCCAGATTCCCTGTTCTAGGGGGATGGGAGGTACAGTAGGTCTGTAGCAGCTACCTTAACATACAGCTATGTATGTTGTGTTTCTGCAGCTTAGGACATAAAGGAGGGAGTGTGAACACTTTGGAGGCCAGCAAGCTGTATGTGTAACTATGGCAGCTGTGTCAGCCTTGTCATTACAGCAGAGCCAGAGTAAGGGTACCTTTTACAGTCCACTCGAGGTATGTGCTTAAGGTGCATTTGTTATTCAACAGTGCAAATAACAGAGTAGTAGGCAACATATAGTTAGGCTATAGGAATATGGGCAGTGTGTCCCTACCTTCAGGTCTTTGACATGCGAAAATGGATAGCAGTTATTTCAGTAGCAGTAGCCTGTGGGTATTAAAATTGCATGACTCAGTCATTACTTGCTGTCTTCACAACAATGTAATTGAAGTGCAACATGATGGATTCAAACCAAGGATTGTGTGTGGCAAAATGTACTGTACACAAGGAGTTTAACAGGCTGAGCTACTGAGTCAGTGCTGTAGTAGGTGTATTTGCAAGATATATGTGCAGACATACAGTCTGTGACATGCCTTGTCTGCATCCATCGTATGTGCAGGGCTTTCAAAGGCAGTTTTTTCTGCAGCATGGTCACAGGTGAACATATGTATTTTGCAACCGATGCATTAGCAGGTGTGGTTAAAGATGTTGCTGATAAAAAATATATATTTACCTGCTATCCCAGGCCTCACATACTGCCATTATTATTTATTTGGCTGTCTAGTGGTATATTTTTGCATCACTGTCCCAGGTACATTCCCATTTTCCCATTGGGTGTAACTGCAGTCTGTCAGTGGCAATCAGTATGTATTGCTAGAAACAAGCTGCTAAACCTAAAACCTGTGTAGTATGGTGTGTTAATGCACTGAGCCATAGTGGAGAGGCACCCAGTTTTGAGACCGGAAAGAGCTATTTCTTTTGTACATGTGCATAACAATGCAATAGACACATATAGGTGTTAAAGCACATTAAAGCTCATTTAAGATGAGCTAAGTGAAGCGGCACAGCATGCTGCACCGCGCGAATCTGTGCAAACCTGGTCTAAAAAAATATAAAGATAAAGGGGGTGATAGGACAGTGGAGAAATGGGGGCAAGCAGGGGGAAAACATAATGAAAGGCAGGTAGGGATGTGCAGGAACGGTGTAGGAAAGACCCATAGCTTTCCATTTCTTGTACAGCAAGAGCTGTGCATTTTGACAGATTTTCTGGATAAATATGGAATCTCATACCCCAGAGAGAGGGGTGAGGACAATATAAATGTGTTCTCAAGCCAATTAGACCAACTTAGTTGTGTCTAGTAGGCACATGTGTAAAATGGAGAGCAATGTATAGGGAGATTTTTTAGTGGGACAGGTGTCTATTATTTTTTTTTATTAGGAGAGAGTGAAATGTTGGGGAAGGGATGTAGGTCCATGTGGGGAGGTAAGTTGGGTAGGAGAGGATGCAATTGCAGATAGACAAGACAGCAGACAGGGGCAGTGTGTGACACATGAGGGGGTAAACACCTTTGATGGGGAGAGTGTTATGGAATCTGAGATGCATGTGCTTCCATACGGCAACAACATGACAGACATCCCCACCCATGGGCAGTTGACACTGCTCCTTCATTGCTGTGAAGGTGGGTGTGCTGGAGGCTGGGCAATAGGGCCATCTGGTTTGTCGAGTCTGCCCTCAATCTGGTGCAGGCAATGTTTATAGCTCCTATGAACAATCATGTACACCATGGCTGGTAGTTGATCTTGTTTGATTACTGTCCCTCCACCACCACTCCCACAGGGATGAACCCTGTCCTCTGAGATGGTTCAGCCCAAAGGATGATGTTGGGCCAGTGGAGGGGGCACCACCAGCCTGGGTCCCACATGTTCCAGGACCTGGTGCCATGGCTGACTGAGGTAGGGTAAGCAGATCAGCAGGAACCTGCCAACTCTGTTGTGCTGTGGTGATAGAGGTGTAGCAATGTGTATAGGTTAGTTATGAACAAAACATTTTGTTATTAATACCAGCATGCCGGAACATTGGAAATAAACCAATTACATTTCAATGCATATTATATGGAACACAACAATAAATAACATAACAGTCAGTATATTAACAGCATGCCAGTAACAGTTACAGCATAAGGCCAACAACATAGGTAATTCAACAAGATATGTTAATATGCAACCATTATAATACATAACAATAATAAAACACATGCCTCAAAATAAAGCTCAATGTAACAACAGATGCAAATAGTAAACCATAACGAATGGATAACAATAATAAATAAATGAATATAGGAGGTGGGGAGAGAGAGAAATAAACAGTCCATTAATACCATTATAGTCTATTTCATAGAGAACAGTACTGCTATCAACTCTACAGGTCTGTCCTTTCTTTATGTTTACAAGTGGACTATAGCTGCTGTAGCAGTGTAGCCTGTAAATAGTGGACACTAAAGAAGGTGTTTATACTCTCAAGCTTCCACATGGTAGACATTCAGAGTTTCATATCATACTAGTTTTATTTATTTCTTTTATTATTATTATTATTATTATTTATTTTTTTTTATTTTTTTTTTTTTGTTAGCTTAGTTAGTCAGGGAGAGTAGGCAAGCATGTCAGCAGAGGATTATGGCAAGCTGACAAGCAGCCAGTTGGCTGAGATGTGCAAAACCAAAGGACTGGTGCATGCCAATCTGACTAAAGTGGAAATGATTGCAGCCTTAACCACAGCTGCAGCACAGACCAGCAAACCAGGAAGACAACCAGACTGGCTTGAGGATGTACAGCTGTCAGCAAATAGTTCAACATTTCCTCAGAGGGCTTAAGTCCACCTGGAGTTAAAGAGACCTGAACATGAGGCCAAACATTTGGAACTAGAATCAGAAGAGAGACTGCAGTGTTTGGAGGTTGGAGCAGAATCAGCATAGCGACTAAGAGATCTGGAAGCTGAAGAAAATGGCAGATGCGGGCAACATGAAAATGAAATGCTGACTCTTCACCAGGGTTATGGAGGTAATGGGCAAGGGAATAACTGGTCCCCAAAAGCAATAAAGGTCAGTAAATTTCTTTCACAATTTACAGAGTGAAACATTTGATAGTTTTCTTCCTATGCTTGAAAGGGTATGTAAACAGTATAATGCTGACCAAGTTCTCTGGGTATGGTTCCAGACCTTTTTACTCCATGGTAAAGCTGTAACTGCTCTTTCTAAATTGTCTGATACTGACTGCTTAAAGTATAATGCAGTCATAAATTGTCTGTTTGAATGCTTTACGTTAACACCTGAAGCTTATAGGAAAGAGTTTTGTGAACATAGGGGCAAGGTAGAGGAAAGTGTGTGTGAATATATCGCTAAACTAAGCACTTATTTTCATACCTGGGTGAATGGGTGTCAGGCCACCACTTTTGAAAAGCTAGAAGACCTTTTGGTGAGGGAACAAGCTCTTAACACTTTGCCTGAGGACATGAGAATCTGCTTGTCAGATAGAGAATGCCATACAGCACATGAGTTGGGGAAATTTCAATGCAGCTAGAGACAGAGAATCTGTGCTGAGAAGCTTTCTGTATTGTCTTGGAAGTATTTTATTGCTTTATGAGTTACAGCATCTATGAAAGATCTAAGGAAAAGCCAATGTATAAGTATTTTTACAGGTACATGCTAAATGTTGGCAGCTTCTACCAATGGTTGTTTTTCACCTGGAATAGAGTCAGATGACAAGCAATGGTATCATTCTGCAAGCTATCCCAGAAGTAATATTTCAGATATGTTTTAGAGAAGTCTCTGAGAGAGACAGGGCTTTATGTATTCTTTCTTGGACCTGACAACAACTAAACGATCCAGTCACCACACATGTGCCTTTCTCTGATAAGTAAGTTAGTAGGGAATATTATAATTCTCTTAGATAAGTTAGAAATATAGTAAAACTTAATTAATTAAGATTTTTTTTTATTTATTTGAAAAAAAACTGTCCTGCAATGTTGTTTTAAATATTTCCTGTGGTTTTGAACTCTGATGTCACCGTGAATATACTTGGCATTGTCTTTTTCTTTTATTATTTATTATTAACTATATTTAAAACTTTCATTGTGGCTGGTCTGTCTAGAGATATTTAAGTTCTGAGAGTACTTGCATATTTATTTGTTTACACTGTATGGGCAACTCCTGTTAGCCTTCCTCTTGGTCAAACTACCATCTGTATTAATATTAATATTACACAGTAAGATTGGACACCCTTTGTTAACCACCATAAAATAGTTGATAAGGAGCTGGCTGGTGGCAGTGATAACTATTTTATAGTCTGGTCTAAAGGGGGCATAGCTAGTAAACCTGTGCCAGCCTTTCCCAGTGTGTGTGTGTGTGTGTGTGTGTGTGTGTGTGTGTGTGTGTGTGTGTGTGTGTGTGTGCGTAAATCAAACCTCAAAGAGTGTGTGTGTTTCAGCTACTTGGGCAGGGACATGAAGCACTGGTTGGACAGAGAGGGTGCTGGAGGTCTTGGCTTGGCCACTCAGCTGAGATCTCAACTCTATAGATGGGCCAGTGGGGAGTCTTACTGTGGATCTGGAGAAAGAGAGCGGCACTAGCCCCTGACTGACTGTGGTCTCTGTGTGTTCTTAAGGAAAATTGCACTTGATGCAGAGCTGCATCTGGAAATATTGCATGTGTACTTCCAGTCATCCTACCAGTGTGTACATCCCCCACTGGTGCCAGTTTTGAGGATTGGAGGTCCTTGATTACTGTTCCACTGGTGGGGCATCACAGTCTTCCAGACAACCTCAGTTACTATATTCCAACTTACTTTCTCTGCCACTGAACAAATCCACATAAACTTAATACCTAACACCAAATCTGAGAAAAAAAATATATATATCCCCAAGGCTTCATAACTAGTTTAAAAAGATACAATTGGGCACCACTCAAAGGTCTCCCTTTAGATAATGCAGTTGAATACTTTATCTCAGCCTTCCTCAATATCCTAAACATCTTGCTCCCCCCCTCCAGAACAATAAGGATAAAATCCAATTATGCCCCCTGGTTAACCAAAGAAACAAGATCTCCATTAAAAACTAGAGGTAAGGCCTGTGAGAATGGCTCAATGACAAAACTACTAACTAAACTACTAACTAAAATTAACAAACAAACATATCTAGAACTACAAAATAATGCTAAAAAGCATATTAGACAGGACAAAATAAATTACTTTAGCAGTGTCCAATCAAAAAATCAAATAAATCCGCAGAAATTCTGGGCTGCCATCAAAAAAATCTTACAGTGGGCAGAGCCAATAGGGCCCCCTAATACACCAATTTAGAGCTCTGTAAGCTATATACTTAGACAGGAATTCAGTGGAAAATATTACTAATTTTTATCAAAACCTTTTAATAACAGTTCAATCTTCAAGACTACCAAAGTTGGTGATCCTACTCAGAGAAATTCCTGTCAAATTATTAGGGACTTTTTTCTGGTGAATTATGAACAGCTCTAAGCACTCTCAAACGGATACAGCACTGAAGAAAAAAACTGCAACAAGTGACTACTACTTTACAAGTATTGCCTTTAAAAATAGATGACTTAAAGCAAAATCTAGAAAATCTTCAACAAAACAGCATGAAACAAACTGAAGTCTTTAAAGAGCTATTACAACATCAAAATAAAATCTCTAATTTAGAAGCTGTTTTAACTGACATTGATGGGAGGTTGAAAGAAGAAGACTTCCAAACTGAATTTCTTCTCAAAATACATGGTTACAAAATAAACTGGGAAAGGATGTATAATATAAGGATATTTGGCCTTCATGAGAAAACAGAGGGCAAAGGCGTTATAGGTTTCTTAAACTCCTAGATCCCAGAAATGTTAAAACTGCAAGAATGTTTATCGTATCATATCAAGACAGCTCACAGAAAAATAGGAAAACCAGCATCTACTTCTTCCTCATCACCACCAAGATCAATTGTCATAAATTTTTTATCATACAGGGATAAAGAACTTGTGTTAAACACAGCAAGGAGAAACACCCATTTGAGATTTAATCAAAACTACATCAGGTTTGGCAATGACTATTCTGCCAAAGTATTAGAAAGTAGGAAAAAATGCTGGCTACTAGTGAAGTTATTAAAACAGAATAACATTAAAACTTAAATAATATATTCTGCAAGAATTAAAATTCATCTTTCTAATGGACCAAGAATCTTCAACAGTCTAGATGAAGCATCTGCTTTTATTAAAATAAAAATAAAAAAAGTTTAATTTTCATTCTTGAGGACATGGATGGTTCTACTTCTACATTAAAGAGTTCTTCCAAAAAATTATATACATAAATATATATTTGGATTGACACAAAAAAGAAGAAGCAAAAGGCTGAAATTATATCTGTGAGTATCTGCAAGTCTCTCAAAGTATTACTGATAAATAAAATTTTATTTTACTGTTATTAATATGACTTTCTCATTGGATATGAAGTAAGTTTACTTTAATTCACCTCATTATTAGATTTTAACTTTAGTTAACTTCTATTAATAACTATTTAATAATATCATAAACAAGCAATATTAAATGAAAATAAATAATCATATAGTTCATAATAAGTTTCTGTAACAATATTAAGTTACTAGTTTTCTGAAACTGAGTATCTGATATCACAGTAGTATGGTGGGGTGTTCTTACTGTTAAACTACCTTTATTACTACTGCTAAATGTTACACATATTTTATCTTAATAATAAACATAAATAAGCCTTAGTTTATAAAAAATAGCTTATTTTATTTTATTTATACTTTTACAAGTAAAAACAGCCTTGAGACTGTCAGTGCGCTTGTTTGTTGTGATACAGTTACTGTATTTACTTAGTAAAAGGCTGTGAGGCTCCATTACTTTTTTTGGCTTTTTTTCCTTCATTTTACATGCTTAATTCAAACTATGACACTTAAAATCACTTCTATAGACTAAAGTGAAGCTTTACTCACCTCAAGAAGCCTCATGAGCCATTTTTAAACTGTGAAAATTTATTGAAATGACTGTGAGAGTCCTTGCACAATTTTTTTATGCTGTAACACACAGAAAATGAGGGGAAGCATTTCAGAGATGCACCCCTTGTGCTAATCTTCATGTTTTAAGCTGTGAATGTCAGAAATGACAGCTTAAACGAAGTTCACATTTCACTAGTAATGTTATTAAATGATTATTTGTTTAAATATTTGATAATTATACCCATTTACACTAATCTGCATAATCAGCCACTGAGAACTAAAGTATTAATGCTATTTACCTCTATTAGCATCACATATCAGTATAATAATTTTTCTGTATGAAACTTGGTATCTATTTTATTCAACACCAATGATTAAAAAATTTAGTTATTAAATGTAATTCTTACTTGGCACTTTACATATAAAAGAGTTGTATACATATATATATATATATATATATATATATATATGTGTGTGTGTGTGTGTGTGTGTGTATATATATATATATATATATATATATCTTTTTTTTTTTTTGAAAGGAGATTTTCTGATATAGTTGAAGCTTTAGAGGTTACTTTTTGTCCTGTGCTGCCACATACTGGTATGTATTATTAAAGCATTTTTAATTCCATGTGTTTTTTTTGTGTGTGTATTCACATGGAAGATCATAACTGCAATTAAATATATTTATTTGCTATCTGTCTAGTTTGATCATTGTTAAAGTTACTTTTAGGAAATGACAAATGTCTTTTCCTTTTTTCATTTCTCCTTTCTTAATAAGTTGGCTCTGCCATGCATTTATGCTATTTTGTTTCTCAGTATTTTAAACCTGGATGACAAGCACAGGTATTATGAGTTAAATGTGAACATATTATAACATATAGATCACATCAAGGTAGTAGAAAAGTTGACTTGGATAGTCCTGTGGTGGTTTAAAGTCCAAAAAACACTGGTAGAGTTAGTGCAGGCTATGTTCAGGGTCCCAGTGACTCAGATATAAACAATTTTTGGTCTCACAGAAGGGTTCTCAGTCAAAATTGGTTTGCATCAAGGTTCCAAGCACACTGTTGTTCATATTGGTGATGGACTACATCAGCAAGCAAGTTTTTTTTCTTCTCTCTCTCTCTCTCTTTGAGGTAATGGCTGGATAATTTAGTGAATACATTTAAAAATTATATTGATTCACTAAACATTTCTTATGAATCTTAATTATTTCATAATGTTAGATTAGTATATGCCACATAAAGTCATTTTTAGTGTTAAAGTAGTTCATTTAGCTTAATTATAGTAATGAGAACACAGATAGTGTTTCATGTTAATGAGATTCATCTTTATGTTGCATGTTTTAAAGTATTTATGGCATTTAGACTTACATACTTAATATGTATATTGTTTGTACTTATAAATGGTGCATTTAATATTTATTTAACCACTTATTTACATTAAACAGAAACAACTTTTTACTGACTGAGAAACATATGCTTTCAATACTTATTAATTACATTAGCTAGAACTGTCAAATTATTTAGTTAAAAAAAGTTTCACATATAAGACTTATAAAAGCTATCAGATAGGGTTATGACAGTTAGGGAAAGCAGTCTGACTGGTCTTAGTGCATCTTTCAGACTGGGAGTGAATATTTAAGATTCCATGTTTGATTTTGGAATATATCAGTGTTTTGTTTGAATATTTATTTTATATCATATTTCTCTTTTTTTCTATATAGGCCTAAATATATGCAACTCTATTTTATATTTACTAATGCTATCTTGTCAATTCACTATCTTTATTTACAAATTCTTATATGTTTTTGTATATTGGAAAGAGTTGTAGGATCAGACCATCAATCGTTATTATTCTTTACCATATTTAAAATATTTTTCATATACACTTATATCATCTACGTATCTTAGTGTAAATGGATTGAATAATTCAAGGAAGAGATCTAACTTATTAAAATATTTGACTGTTAATAAATCACAAGTTGTTCTTCTACAAGAAACACATTTTAACTCTACAGAAAGAATATTTGGCTCCCCAATAATAATTCAGTACTAGCACATTCCTCATATAAATCAAAGGGGAGAACTGTCATGATTTTGTGAAAGAAATCTGTTGTAAATCCACAAATTATATACAGATATGAAGATCCAGAGTTATTACTAGCTATCAGTATTTTTAAGCTTAATAATAGAATTTAGACATTAGTCAACTTCTATTGGTTTCCAGGACTTGCAGTTTCTGACACTACAAATAATCACCCACTTAGACTTACTTCCTCTACGAAACTTCTCAAGAAATGGATAGACTCTCTTAAATTATATGATACATTTTCTCTAAACATAATAACTTTATGTTTCTTTCATGCAGATCTTAGGTTTAAAACAAAAACAATAGACAGAATTTTAGTATCTAATGACTTGAACTTAAAAGTATCATCTTTGTCTATACTCCCTTGTCCTATTTATGATCAGGACTGTCTCACACTCAAGTTACAAATTAACTTTACTAAATTAACCTCTATAACTAGAATACCAGTATATATCACTAAAATCAAAGACTTTAAAACATGGCTTCTAGCAACATTACAGTTCATTATAGAAGTTAATCAGACTTCTGATAGTAATACAATAATGGTATGGGATGCCATGAAAGCATATATTTATGGTAAAACTGTTACTTGGTATAAAAACAAACTAAAGGAATGGGAAACATAAATGCAAAACATGCAATCACAAGATCTACACATTTAACATTAAATGATAAAAAGAAAGTAAATGAATTGCACAAAAAATACCTAGATATAATAACTCATAAATCTAATTTAGCATTAGAAAAGTTGGAGGGTGCTGCGGTAGCGTTGTCGCCTCACAGTTAGACGTTGCCCGTTCGATTCTCAGTTAGAGCGTCTTCTGTGTGGCGACATGCGTGAACGGGCATTCCTTCATTGAAGGTTATGCATTAGGTCCGGCAAGCCAGCACGTAAAACTCTACTGCCAATCATTAGCAGACCGGAGTTCCGCTGTGGTGACCCCTAACCAGGAAAAGCCAAAAGACACAAACAAAGCATTAGAAAAGTTGAAAATAAATTCTTATGCAATAACACCAAAACATATGCATAATCTATCAGTGAAAGCTAGAATTCAAACTAAGTCTAACAATATTACAATATTATTATATGAAGGCATCAATAAATCAGTCTCTGATATAGGTGATATTTTTAATGTCTTTAAATTTCATTATAATAAGCATTATAAATCAATCTAATAAATAAGGGCATTGATAGAAAGTTATCTAATATGGATTTAGAGGTAATTTCAAAGCAATTCAAATTGGATTTTGAAAAACAAATATTTTAAAATGTAGTCAAGATAAAATTAGAAATTTTAAACCCAACAAAACCCCTTATGCAAATGGTATAATTATAGAAATGTACAAATTATTTCTTTCAACTATTGCATCTTTGTTTCTTAAAACATTGATTGAAGTGCAGACCCATAATATAATACCACCCTCATGGAGATATTAATTTATTAGTCCTATACTTAAAACTAATAAAGACTGGGAGCTTTATAGCTCTTATAGACCAATTTCTCTGTTAAATAATGATTACAAAATGTTCATGTCCATCTTTGTTGACATAATGAAAGTTCCTGTATCAGAATTAATAAACAATGATTAAACATGATTCATACACAAGAGGCATACTCATGATAATGTTAAAAAGGAGTCTCACAGTCATTGAATTTTTAAATAGAGAAAATGAAGAGGCTTTATTAATTAGTTTAGACATATAAAAGGCCTTTGATTCGGTCAACTGGGATTTTCTTTTTGGTATAATGAATACATTCCGAAAGACCATGGAGTTGTAGCGAAGCAGGTATATTAAAAAGTAGTAGATTTATTGCCAAAACAAATACAGTCAGACAATATATTGTTATCGGATTAGTGCTTTCACTCATAGAGCTTCTTCAGAGCATAGATAACAAGCCAGATACATTACAAAATATATACACTGCTACCCAGCTTACTAACCTATCACATTCAATTGCTAATTCACTCAGGAAATGTAGGAACATAAAATAAAGGATATATACTATGAATAAAATAAATACTAATAACACATACGTATATAGGTAGTATACATATATATGTAGAGGTTATATTATTATAGTTTTTGAGATAGTACACTATTACAATTTTTATGATAGCATAATAGATGGACTATGTATATATAAAAAGTTTTTAATTTATATAGTCATTTGTTGTTTCCATATAAGCATTTTTAGATGTATATAGATCTTTTATATATTTTTTGTTTCTTATTTTATATGTTTTATCTATATACACAGATATATTCTAGACTAGTTTAGAGAAGTTTTTGAGGTTTTTAATAATGTATATCGGTACTTTCCACTTTAAGGCTTAATTAGCAACTGCATGTGATAGGTTAGTAAGCTGGGTAGTAGTGTATATATTTTGTAATGTATCTGGCTAGTTATCTATGATCTGAAGAAGCTCTATGAGGGAAAGCGCTAATCCGATAACAATATATTGTCTGACTGTATTTGTTTTGGCAATAAATCTACTACTTTTTAATATACCTGCTTCGCTACAACTCCATCGTCTTTGGGATTGCTTTATTAACATTACATTCTGGAATTGGAGCATTTATCTGGTGTTTTGGCAGTGATATTGTTTTTGTTTATAATACTAAAGGAACCAAGGAAGGTTGTCCATTATCCCCCATTTTATTTGTTCTTGCAATTGAAGTTTGTGCTCATCTGATAAGAAATAACAAAATATTAAAGGCATACATATTTATAATTACTATAATTTTAAAATAGCTCTTCTTGCTGATGATAGCTTGCTTATTTCACCAAATTCTGATACTGATTTAAATTAAATAAATTATATAATAAATTACTTTCAAAGCATGTTTGAGCTTTGGTTTAATAAACAAAAATCTAAACACATCATACTTAATAATAAGTTTAAAAATCGATCTAATAAACATAATATCATTGGAGAACAAACTGGTTCACTGAATTATTTAGGTATAGTTTTATGCAGCTCAATAAATAAAACAATTGAAATCAACTATAAAAATATTATTTCTTTAATTAATACTCACATAGACAAATGGAATAATTCATTCTTCACCTCTGAAGACAGACTTCAGTTGTTAAAAATGACACTATTGCCAAAGATTTTATATATAGCTTTAGCATTAAATGTTTCTCCTGGGAATAAATATATTGAAGTTATAAATACATTATTAATAAAAATGTTATGATATCCTAATAAGAATAGAATTGCACATTTACATCATATCAAGACTTGAGACCAAGGGGTATAAAGTTCCCAGACATAGATACATATATCAGAGCTTCAATATTTAACAGCGTTATAAATTAGATTGACCCAAAATATAAATTTAATTGGAAATCCTTATTTCTTAATATTTTAATAAATGAAAATAACTTGTTACCAAAAACTTCTCTAAGTAGTCGCTTTAATAAATTCCAGCACTTTCTTTGTCATATTATATAGTACAATATATCAAATCCCACAAAGCTAAATTCTTTAAATCATATCATTACTAATTTTAGGAAGTTTGTTAACTCTAATATAGATGTTAAAATCTGGTTAAATTTATTAATAACTTTTAAAATTACAAAGAATTGTCCAGGCAATCTACACGTTAATATTTTAGATATACAGAAAACTAAGAACTTTATTTGCTGACAGCATTGTCTGAAATAATTGAACTCACTGGATATAAAACAGCTTATTAAGGAATATAATCTATCATCATAAGATTGGCTATTATTACAGTGCATACTAACATACTCACAAGACATTTGTAGAATCATTAAAAACTCATCTTTCTTAGATCAACCTTCTCTAGTATTCTATCTCAAATTTTATATAATAAATTCACATTGATAACATCACATCCAAATTATATAGTATCTTAATAAATTACAAGATGACATTAACCTCTAAACATTGGAATGTCTTTATTAAAGGCTTCTTTCCTAGTTACACCCAAGCTGAGAAATCTAAAATATTATTTTCTGTTAAACATGCATCTTGAATTCAATACTGGAAATTTGGGGTTTGAATGGAGAGATGAAAAGTCAGCAAGCAAAGGAGAGTAGTAGTGCTGAAACTGAATTTGTCCTCAAGTCTTGGTGAGTACCTTCATGAGGTGGACCCTGTTTTGCACAAAATTTCACCATTTTGATATTGATATATAGGCTATTTTTCAATGGTATATATCATGGACAGAAGTAGGTCAAAAACTAAAAAAGATAGCTGGGGAGCACAAGACCCAGGATAAAAAAGTGTCCAATCCTGGTAGGAACACTGGTGCCAGGACTGGTAAAAATGACAGTGTAGAATCCTCAAAATACAGAAACATTCCTACAATGGGGCCAGGACAGGCCCAGGGGGAGGATGCCCCCCACCTGTTGTAGAAGAAGTAGCAGTCCGAAAAATCACAAAAACTGATAGGCCAAAGAAGAGCCATAAAGATGATAGAGTGGACTATTGAGGATAAGAAAGAAATGATGCATTGTTAGTATTATGCAAAAAGCCCAGCATTTCCAGACACAAGATATACAAAAAGATTAAGAGAGAAATTAGAAGAAAGAAAAATACTTCCACAAGAAAAACTGTCAAAAACTTCAAATAAAAAAATTGTGGTCATTAATACAACAGATTTTTGAAAAACAGTATATAGACCAAGAAACTATGATCTCTTTGGAAAAAAAGCATCTGAGGAAATTCAAAAATATAAACAACAAAACCTAGATATTTTTGAAAACTATAAAAAAGAAATATGGACATGGGAAAGAAAGTGAGATTTGATATTGTACAATATTTATGCAAATGTGAAAGCCAAATTAATCAACATAAAGAAGGCAGCCCAAAAGATATTTGAAGAGAAATACAGGCAAAGGCATCCATAAATGGAAAATTTCACAATAAAAAAATAATATTACAAAGAGGGAATGTAGAAAATAAGAGTAATAAAGTAGAAGTTAAGAAAGTAGACATTGAAGTTATGGAGTGCCTGTGAAGTGAAGGATTTCATGTAGAAGGTCTAATACCGGTTACATCACAACATGATGGAACGAGTCCCCAGAGGAAGGAGAGGCAGGAAGATCAGGAGAAATATGAAGAAAACATATGGACATGGGAAAGAAAAAGAGGTTTAATATGGTGTAACATCTATGCAAAGGAGAAAGCAAATGTAATCAATACAAAACGTTCAGCACCAAAGATATTTGAAGAGAAATACAAGCAAAGGAATCCAAACATGGAAAACTTTACAATATAAAAAATAAGAAGACAAAAAGGAAAAGTAGAAAAGGGGATCAATAGTAGAAAAGTTAAAGAAATAGAAACTGAGGTTATGGAGTACCTGCAAAGTGAAGGATTCAGTGTAGGAAATCTAATGCAGAAAGCACCACAACAGCACAGAGCAATGGAACTCAAAATTAAGGGCAAACCAGTGCAACAGGAAGCAATTGGGCAGGTGCCATATGAAGATATTTTTGAGCCTTCCACAGTAAACCATGTCTAAACATACACTTGAAGCTGGACAGTAAGGGAAGGAACAGCAAACTGTGGAAACTCTGACGCAGTTAATGTTGAGGACTGATAAGCCAGTGAGTTCTCATATGACAGCAACAGATGGCACAGGATGAAACTGAAGAGAATGTGCCACAGGAAGATGAAATAGAACTTTCTATAGAATGCCCGCAGGAAACAGAAAACAGAAAATGTGTCCTCAGTTTAGAAGAAGATGAGCTAAGAGAAGAGTTGCTTGACTTAATAGAGATAGATAGACATATTAAGATCAATGAAAGAAATTGACTGCAGAAGGTCAATAAAACCAAAAAGTCTTAAGTTTGATAAAACAAATGAACACAGTAAATAGGACTGTCCATAGAGATTCATGCAATATAACAGAAGTAAACAGGATATATTACTGTGCAGCTAAATTAATAACTGATAAAGTTCTATCACAAGAACACAGGGAAGTGAGGGAGAGAAAGAGGAGAAATTGAATACCATCATGGAAGTATCGAATAGAGAAAACTATAAAGCAACTAAGACAAGAAGTGTCACTGTTAGAAGAGTATAGAAGAGGGAACAGATCAACAAAAATACTGAGAAAGATAGACACGATAAAAGTAATGCACAGTATTAGAACAAATCAGGATCTATCATACACTATCACAAATGACGAACTAAAAATCTCAACACAGGCAGAAAAACTTAGAAGATATGCAGATAAATATAAAAGAAAAGTACAAAATAAGCAATTTACTGATGACCCAAAAAAGTTTTATATATAATGGAGAAACAAGGTAAAAAGAATTGAAAGACCACCAAAAAAAAAAAAAGAAATAGATACATTTTGGAGAAGTATCTATGAAGATCCCGTGGAACATAACAAAGATGCTAAATGGATAGAAGAAGTAAAAGAAAGAATAGGAAGTTTAAAGGTACAGGATATGAAAAGGGATGAAGTAACAGCCAGAGAGATTGAAACAAAGTTAAGAAAAGTCTTTAAGTGGAAAACCCCAGGCCCAGATACAGTACCTAACTTCTGGTTAAAAGTATTAACATCTTTGCATTAAGATTTAGCCATGAGTAAGATTTATTTATATGCATACCCCAAACAGACACCAACCTGCTAACAACAGAAAAAACAATGCTCCTACTTGGGTGAACCTACAAGCTACCCTAAAAATTATACACCAGTAACTTGCCTTCCAACGACATATAAACTATACACTGGAATTGATGCCGACAGAGTTTATAGTCATTTAGAAGAAAACTCAATTATGGCAATAGAACAAAAGGGCAATAAAAGAAAGTCATATGGAACAAAGAACCATTTGTTGTCATAGTGGAGAACTGTAAAAAGGGGAAGAATTTAAGTATGGCATGGACTGACTACAAAAAAACAAAAAAGCATTTGATAGTGTCCCACATTCATGGATAAAAGAGTGCTTAAAAATGTATATGATACACCCTACACCGATCAACTACATTACAGTGACCATGAAACAGTAGCAGACTACTTTGCAATTACATCATGATAAAAAACAAATTATTATTCCAGGGATAAAAATTCAAATAGGGGATATTCCAGGGTGACTCTCTGTCATTGCTGCTATTCTGCCTTGTCTTTAACCCATTAAGCTGTCTACTTAACAGCTTAGGCCATAGCTATAATTTGGATCCTAGAAAACAACAACGTATAAAGACTTCTTCCCCCGGATTCATGAACCCTGCGCCAGGTGCAGGCGTAGCATATGCGGGACAATGCCAAATATGTCCACCGAGAGATTCAGGTATGAACCAACTCCACGTGCACTACCGGCGTATGCCAGATCTACGCAGCCCTCGGCATAGGTATGCAAATCACCCCATGCGCAGTGTCGCACCATGCTAATGAAGGCATACAGTGATGCACGAAGTGGTGCAGGCGTAGTGCAAGCCCATGGAAATGTAAACCAAAAAACATAGTTTACATTTTCCCAAATAGAACATTGGAGTTATGGAAGCGGACCAGACTCATGTATTACAAAGTTAACATATGCCAATGGCGAAATACACAGCCAATGGCACAAGAAAAGATGTACAACACCTAAAAAACAACATTTAATGTCATGTCCACAGTAACGCACAGTACAACCGCATGGCATGTGTGTGCAAACAGGAATACAAAGGAAATATATACAAATGTCATAAAATCGCAATGAAAGACGAATTAGGATTGCACCATAATATGCAATGGTAGGCATGGCCCACCACAGGCAAGGCGCAAGGGTTGTCAGGGGCACGCGACAGTGTTCGGCGCTGTAACTATGAATTAGTAGTCAATGCCATGCAAATGAGGCAGGTAATACTGAATCGCAAATTTCCCACCAGATTAAGGATGTACCTGATGGCGCAGCGCTATAACACAGAGGAGTGTATCAAAGGTGATACATGACATCAGCAGAGGGGTGTGCCTCCGTTTCAGTAAGCACATTGGAGCAATGCAAATCTGGCCTGGCCATTGCTAAGCAAAGCTGCAGGACAGGGGTGGGGAAGAGGGTATAGAACCATTTAGCTGAGAGCACACATGGTGTCCGAAAGCGCATGTGTACTGGGATGAACTCGTGCCCAAAACCCGGTAAGCGGATGCACACGCCGCGAACAATAGCACAAACAGGAAGGTCAGGGGAAGAAAAGAAGGAAATGCCGAAGCAGGGTAATTGGCGTACTAATGAGCAATTAACACCAATCAACTCACGGCAGCCAATTGACAGCAGTAAACAAGCCTGCATGCAGAAACCTGCAAAACAGGATAGGGGAGGCATAGGATTGCAAAGAAAGGTGGGGAGGACCTGGAATGCAAAGATAGGTGAACTGTCATAGCAGAGCAAAGCAAACCCACAGTAGATCGGCAATAGCACACATTACGCAAGATAAGCCAGGTCTAGGAAAGTACAAATGAAAGCAGGCAGCTGGATGCATGCCAGCAAATGGTAGGTGCAATGTGCACAAATGTAAATGGAAGGGCAGGAGGTAATTCACGGCATCAAGGCAGCACAGTAGTGGTTTCATAAATAAAACTCAGAAGATACCCTGTAGCCACGATCGTACATACACACCCTATGACATCATCAGTGTTCACAGCAAAACAGTATAAATTGTGAAAGCACCCAACACACACCTGTGTATTCCCAAACACCGCACCATAGGTGTAAACAGATGGGGAACTTTTAAAATGTACATGTTGGGAGCTGCCATAGCTGTGATTCATCAGCATGTGTTACAGACCGACGGTGTTGTGGAGGATGATGCCGACAACCACCGTAGGCCTCGGAGGAGGAGAAGAGTGTTCAGACCAAGGGTGACCTACCAGGGGCTACATGATCTGGAGATAGTAGAGCGTTACAGGGTGGACAGGGACATCTTACAGCAAATAGTATAGCTGTGCCGGCCATGCCTGAGAACCAGAAACAACAGAGGGGAACCCATCCCAGTGGACATGAAGGTATGTGTAAGCTTGCGACTACTAGCCACAGGTACCTTTCAAAGGCCAACTGGAGATATAATGGGTATCTCACAGGCATCAGCATCCAGGGTACTACACCAGTTCCTGAATGCCATGTTACCACATGCCAATGAGCATATAAACTTCCCCCGAACTCAGGAGGAGTTGGCCAGCAATATGCGTCACTTCCACCGTGTGGCAAACTACCCGGAGGTACTGGGTGTGATAGACTGCACGCACATACAAATCAAGTCACCACCCGGTGAGTATGGTAGGCACTACATAAACTGCAAGGGATTCCACTACATCAACTGCCAGGTCGTGTGCAATGCCCAGGGCATTATCATGAATGTGTGTGCTGGCAGCCCTGGAAGCTACCATGACTCCCATATCTGGCATGCCTCACAGCTGTATCAGGTATTTGTCAGGGGGGACATCCCACAAGGTCACCTTGTGGGGGATGCTGGCTATGCACTGGAGCAGTGGATGATGACCCCCATCAGAAATGCACACACACCAATGCAAGAACGCCATAATGAGGCACACGCACAAACCAGAATCATCATAGAGCGTGTGTTTGGGATGCTGAAATCACGGTTCCGGTGCTTGGACACATCTGGTGGAGCCTTGCAGTACTCTCCAGGCACGTGTGCCCACATCTTCATAGTATGTGTCATGCTACATAATATGATCCTGTGGAAACAGCTGCAGCAGGGTCAAAATGGGGGAGGGCCTCACAGCCCACTGCAAGTGCCAAGGCCAACACAGGCACAGAGGGATCCAGACCATGGACACACTGTGCCAGCGCCAGTAGGCAGACGAGGCATGCCCAATATGCCTATGCCTTGGCAAAGAGGGAATGTATAGCACATACCTTGACAGTGTAGGCTCCCACGGACTGATACCCCTCCCCACCTGCACATACAGTGACATGGATGGCACACAAACATGACTACCTGTAAACTGTGATGTATAGGTGGCCCACTGTGGAATCCTACATAGGCAGCCCTCAAACATTGTACATGCAACAGCCATGGGAACACGGAAATGTCAACACCTGAACAGTAGATGCGCCCATCAGCATCTGTCGGTGCTGTGTGTATAGGTTCCCAGGTACATCGGTAGGTAGACGCCTGATTGTCAGAGGCAAAACACCAAACGGGGCAAACAGTGACTCCCGTCGCCACAACATCGAGTAAGCAACTGTCGCGTACTGGAGCAGAGGCAATCGCGGGAGCACATGTGTGTAAGCACTGTCCTACACACAGTCATCACAGATTACCCGCCACATTACTGAGGGGCTCCACAAAATGTAATCATGGATGTTGTGTCAAGGCAGGGGATGTACCCATGACAGCCATTCGTCACCCCGGCATGCTGCATCCACGGTTGAATGAAGGTGTAGCAAATTATCGGGTGTAGCTAATTGTGATATACATACCCAGTGCCAGAGTACAGCCAGTAAACATCACATGGACATACCATTAACTGGACCCATCAAGTTGGAAACTAATGGAGTCATCCATGTGAGTGTAGTTTGGAGTAACTGCTGTAAGTGTACTGCACATACAAATTGACATAATTCGTGTACAACCCCCAGATGTCCAACTGGTACATGCAGTGACTGTCGTGCATGTTCCCGGTCCCACGTCCCGCAAGGGATGTAACGTAATCCCGACGGCACGGGTAATGCATTCCGGATGCAGGTCATCAGAATATGTGTAGCACACGTTAGCGGGAATAAGCGTTGCCCACAGATGGTAAGCGATGTTTAAATACGACTATACGGATATGCACGAAACATGGCTAAGCGTCACCGATCACTGTGCAGATCACGGTCAATGATGTACAGGACAGGTGACACCAGCATTAGTCACCCCTGAACAAATAGCACCTGCTCTGAAGGATAAAACGACCACTGCCAGGAGTGGAACAGGCAGTCATGTACACAATCACCCAACACTATTGCTAGGCAAGATGTACGTATGGTAGGGTTGCCACAGTTCAAATGACCAATGTGGGACATACGCCAGATGTCTGCAGGACGACACACACCTGGCCAGGATGAAAACCAGAATGTCAGTGTTTTGCATAGATAAAAAGCTTAGTCTACTAATGGTCGCAGGTACGTGTTCCGTGTCCTGTAACATGTAGGTGGGTCAGATACAGAATAAGTGTGTTATGCAACTATGACATAAACTATAGGGAATATGTTTGTCCCAAAGTCGCAGGACATTTGCTATGTTCACAAATATTTCGCAGGACACAACTGCACAAAGAGGGACTGCCCTCGCAAAGTGGGATGGGAGGTAATCTTAACCTATGGCAGGTGTGTAATGTGACAGGTACAGACACAAAAGTGCGGAGTCCAGGAAACACAATATACACTGACAAACACTCAATGAAAGGCGTAGCGTGCCTGTCACCACCCCTGTCAGAGATATGTATATAGATATATATATATATATATATATATATATATATATATATATATATATATATATATATATATATATATATATATATATATATATACATATATATATATATATATATATATATATATACACACATATATAATACAGATAGAAAGGGCGATAGTGTGATATATGTCGATATACAAGGGGTCACTGGCATCTGCAAATATATAGATAGGTCGACGACATTCTAAACACCTTTGAGGTACAAATAAACAGGATACAGCCAACTATGGAACGTGTCACACACCGACAAGCGTAACCAGGAGGCTGAAAGACAGAAAGAACACAGTACTGGAACAGTAAAACCGCGAGCAATATGACGATAGTAAGGACATGTAGTCACCGTTGGCGGCAGTGCGGTCCACGTAGGTACCATGTACAACTGTGGTTGTGAGTGATGTAGCCTGTGTATGTGTGTGTTGAGGGTGCCATGTGTGTTCCCGTGTGACTAAAGTGTGTGTGTGTGTCCGCATAGTGTGTCTGTAGGTGGCAACTCAGAGGTAGATGATTACGGTAGGTGCGGGTATAGCTAGCCGTAGGCATGCAATAAACACCTGTCCCACATTAGGAGGGACAGCCCCCCCTGGGCAGGTGTGTCCTGACATGAAACATTACAAAGGGCAACTGTCCGTGAGTTTAGGACATTAGTATGTCCCACATAATATGCAACAGTTGCAGGAAATACTCATGCCTGTATGTAAGAAATGGAAATGTTATATGCAAACCGATAAGTAGTGAAGGACCAAGAACAATTGGTATGTAATGAGGATAAAAGTATGTGCTATCCTGTGTACTGACCGTGGCCATATGTCAGCCTGTAAACACCACTTTGTTATCCGCAAGTGTCCAACTATGGCCATATGAAAAGGTGGCAAGCCATGTGACAGAGGGTCAGACACCAACACCACTGCAATGACTGCAAATATCTGGGACAGACATACACGGGATAGTGTTCATTTACAAATATCCCTGCACATATTTCCATACATCCGGAGGTATGGAAGTATCAACAGCACCTGCATACCATATAGAAACCAATTAACAACGGCCCAAAGTAAATTCCCGTAACAGAAGTCTATTAAGTGATAGCACTGTAATTAGGGAAGGGGCCCACACACATATATATGGACTACGTAGAAATGCAAGCCCCACAAAACCGTATACGCTATGTACACCTGCCTACATCCCCCACACTGGAAACAATAGCAATACAGGCCGTAACCACAGCCCAAACATCTAGTTAGTCAATTACATCTGCTGAACCGTTGACATACCTTGTGAGAGACACATTTAAAGGCGCCATGCAAAATTGTATCCGTCGTATAATGGAACAAACGGCGATGTTACAGGTGTTTGCAATAGTCCTTTATCAGACGAGTGGGATGACAGGTACAGTCACAGGTAGAACCACATACACTAGTCATCACACACAATCCACGGGGGACATGACTCCAAAATAGACTTGGCTCTACACATAGCAGTTGCAATTACACACAACAAAACACAATACAGGCCGTCTCCCCGAAGGCAGGGCAAATGGCCAATGCCCAGGTGGAGAATTCAATTATACCCCACTGCTGCCGCGTAATTGGTGAATGGAGTAGCTGCACAGCTGAAGTGCATGTAATTAGTCACACCGGACCACCAAATGGTGGCAGTAAACCACATGTTTCAGGTATAGACTATATAAGGATGACTTGCCAGATATGCAAACTGTATGCTCATACTGTATAACAGTTGAAAGAGTGATACAGAAGAGCGAGATAGAGATGAAACACCAGAACAATATCAAGGTATGTAGAACACTAACTGTATGTATAGTATGTTCTGTATTACGTAATGTCAGTGTATGCATAGCCTGGTTTGCAGTAATTAAAAGTGTCCGCCATGCATAAAGTGGGGAATGGTATTTACGTAGTGATGTCTCGCTGATCGTACTAATGCTTGTAGAAGATGTGCGTCCAGCAGTGGGCCACACAGTAAACAGCACAGACACCACAAGGGATGCAACATGACGGCGTTAAACAGAACAATGTCATACAACCCGCCGTCAGTGGCATGGTATGTCCAATAAGTACGTGCCATAGCAGGGGATAGTATATGTAGATATACTGTAACAGTACACATGTGTATGGGCATATAACATCAATGACATGTCTAAGGTGGACCCTCTGTGCAAGTATGCTTTGAATTATGGGATACCATGTAAAACATGTGTAATGTATAGTACAGTAGATTGATACGTCAGATATGTTACACAGGAGAACAGGCATATGATGCACAACAAAGGTATCATATAGTAATGTGAGTAGTATGTAATTAAGATATGTATAAACAGTTATGATGAAATAAATACTATGTACTCCACTCTGTGCATTTACAAAGGACGCAAACATTACTCCCATACTAGAATATCAGAAGAGATGTGACAGACAAACATGAACATGATTGGCGTGTATAATAACAGTATACATATGGCCTGTAGTCACGGGACATTGTAATAGCGTGACAGCCAATCTAACTGGAAGGGCTATACCAGTAACCATGCACAAAGGACATGTAATAGCTCCACAGGTTCATAGTGGGGTACCATGCAGTCTGGCAAGTCTAAGTGTAACAACAACTACAGTGTACACACCAGTGGCAACTCTCTAGGGTAGTGTCCTGTGAACAGAAGAGCTGTGTGTAACCTGCATCACTGCACAGTACAGCCACTGCAGTGATCCCTGGCGTACATGTGTCCACCATCCACCAAGCGAGGTATCACATGAACACTGCTACTGACTGTCCATGCGTGATGTACATAGGAATCATGTCTCAAAGCATGGTGAGTGTCCAGTCTGGGAATGTAACCCCCAAGCACATGGCACACACTGTCACGTGTGTGCACATATCCATGAGCATCATGGTCATAGTGGCTATTGTGTATGTTGTGTATGCGGAGTATATCCATAAACATATTTGCAGACATGGGCCCTGTCTTTGCAGCAGACGTCACCCCTGAGTATGTAGTCTGCAAATGTGTACAGACGTGGTGTCTGTACATAAGCCGCATACTTTAACAGTTGTAGCTCAATAAACATCATGGCGTTTTAATGTTGAGTTATGTAAAGCTGTTGTGTAAGGTACACCCTACGCGTGGTGTTGTACCCATGGATGTGTGTATACGTCCGGTGTTCAGAGGTACAATGTGTGTCTATGTACCAGCTACACACCCAGTACAGACATGTGTGGACACGTAGAAGGATATCCATGCCACAGTGGCAATGTGTTAATCACAGGAGTGTGTGCGACATACATGTGTCTTACAAACATGTACAATGCAACATGTATGTAGGGGACTAACACCTATGTGATAACCAGTGGGTGGATGGTGTACTGCAAAGGTGATGTTCACACCAAGTGTCATGTAGGTAAAGGCCATGATGTTCATATCGGTATCTGTCACAGTGACACCCATATGGATGGGGTCTGTATCAGCTGGTGGAGCAACAACGGCACTGGGTATGCAGTGGTCTGTAAAGCTAGGCAGGGAAGTCCCCTCAGAGGTAGCCTGTACCTCAGGGAAGCATATACCGAACATGAGGGCCCCATGACTGAGGACTGTGGTAAGCCAAGTGTAACTGGAATGTAGTATGTAATATGGTATGCCACCCTCAGTGTGTGTGTCCCGTCCATTAGCCACATTGCATAACATCCAGAGACATATGTTGTGATGTGCAGGTGGATGTGTATGTAGTCAATACCAGAATGGAGAACGGTGCTGAATGGCAGTGAGAGGACAATGCAGGCAGTGTGGACACCCGTGTCATCATCATCTACTCTGGCAACTGTAGGAAAGGTGTTCAACAGTTGTAGAAGGCATGCTGTGGCCCCAACAAGACCAACCCAGCTGGCATCAAAGGACTGGAGCACAACAAAGACTCAACGAATGATGTCCATGATGATGTGCCCTATAGCCATGCATAACAGTCCAGTGAGGTTTGTAGGGCAATAGTCCCAGTCGTGCAGTGTGGCACCACCTGTGTGGAGTGTTACTGTCACTGTGTGCCAGTCAGGGGCCACAATGTCTGGTACAAGGCTATTACTGAATATGGTGTCCCAGTGGGGAGACATGCTTTTCAGAGTTCTGTGGACATCACAGCCTGGGATATTGTAGGGTGACAAGGGGCCTGTGTCCTAGGACATATAGAGTGCAGGTCAGTACTGTGTAGGTGTGACTGCAGGTACACCGCAATGTACCTGCAAGGAATGTGGCCCTGCAGGGAGTGAGAGGGTGTAATGTTAGCAATGAAGCCATCAGACAGCATGTTGCCAACATCACCTGTTACTGTCATGTTCCAGAGTGACAGTTGTATGTGTGAGCAGATGTGGGTATTGCATACGACTACTGACATACCATCATAATGCCTTGTGGTACATCTCAGAATGTGTCGCAGTAATGTGTATGTAGCTAGTTATGGAGTATGTGATGAGGGATCCTGTGGCCCTACCGAGGCTGACCAGTGAGTCAACCCACCCATGGGAATGTACACCACTGTGTAACAGCCCCCACCTGTTGTTGTAAAGTATGTCCATGGGACCGCACCCACAGAGTGTCGTCTGTAATCTGGTGTGTACTATCATGGCTCTGTGTGGAATAGCATGAACCATATTGTCGTGTATGTGCTTTTGAAGTGCACTGGGGTATGTCTCAACATTTGCATGTGCATTGTCCACCTGCACGTGTGTCAAGACAACAACTACCACTGTCATACGACATGTGTAGTTGTTGTTGTAGTACTCATCTACTGTGTATGCCGTGAAGTGTGTTGTGCCAGTATGTGGCTAACAAGGGTGGGTAGCAGATGTTCGATTCCACCAATGAGGGGATAACCCCAGGTGTGGAACAGCAGTCACATGTTGGTAGTGTCCATGTCAAAGGGTACTGTTGGTATTGGAGGTGGTGTATGGGTCGAACCAGCCGAGCGGAGGTTATGACTCATGCACAGTGTACGCCTAATGCGTCAGTACATGTGCAGCTATCACAGTTAAGTGTGGGTTACTGTCAGTCTCACATTAGTAGCAGCAGTAGTTCCGGACACAGTTATATGCACGTGGAGCACCTGTGATGCATTGTGCGAAGTAACCAGCCGGGATGTGTGTACAACATAGTGGAATATGGGGACACCTCAGCTGTGGGTGTGCCAGTCCAGGTACGTGCCTGAGAGGTAAGGTCTGTCTATAACCAGTCATTGCAGGTGTGCTCTGCAGAGCCAAGAGGCAGGTCCCAGTCACTGCAGGGATATTGAAGTGGTGCAGTATCAGGTGTGCCTTGCCTGCGTGCATCACAGAGGATGATGTCAAGCATTGTGTGACATGACCACATGCTTCACTAGCCAGTTCCCATTCTGGTGGTGACTGTCATTGGACACTGTGCAAGACAGGCAGTATAAAAGCAGCAAGAGTCCAACATGTGATCCGTACTCCCAGGGCTGACAGGTGCAGGTCAACTGTGCCACAGCATCATGTTGTTTGGCCAGGTCTGTCAAAGTGGACGTATACTAGATGCCTGTGGAATGACAGCAGAAGCATGGACAACTGTTGGGAGTGACACAGTCATTTGTAGTACAGTGGTAACAGGTCCGGATGACCGCAAAATGCTTCCCAGGGCGTGGACCACACCATCAGGGCGACAACACTGGTGGGCTATTGCATGTCCCTGCACACGTAGTCTGTTCCCTGAGTGACAACTTCAGTCACACAAACATGGAAGATAAGTCACATCATACCTGCTGACTTGTGGCATGTGTGCATAGGTTATGTTGCAGAACCAGTTACTGGACAGCAGGATGTAAGTGACTATCGCCTTGTGTAGCCTGCTGAGTGGAACAGCATGTGACTGCCGACAGTCACCTAAGACAAGTGTGTTGTGTATATTATGACACCCTATTGGCTGTATGTGATGGGCACACGTGTCTGTGGGCTATAGGTTGCTGTGGTTGTGTTTGGCGATGTGGGCTGTCATTGGTGCCCACACAGAGTATGGAGGGGTACTGTACAAGGTGTTTCCATATGTGTGGCCTGTGGTGGGGATTATGTGGGACTATGTGATGTGTGGGGTGCGTTGCCAATGTTGCACAACCCCACATGACTGTCAGGTGCAGTCAGGGTTGGTGACAGTATAACCCCCAGCAGGGCTGCATATGTGCATCCCCCACAGGCTGTACTGTTGTATGTTGGGAGGTGTGCATTGATTGTGTACATGAGAATAGCTCTATTGCCACATGTACAACAGTCATCATAGTGACAGGCAATAGCACTGGTACGTGCCAGTTGGACATGCCTGTATATAAGTGGTATGTGGCAGGTGGACACACTGTAGAAACCACCATGTCTCACGAGTTATGTGAGTGATGTGTGTACGACAGCTGTTGTACAGTTATCAAGCTGGAAATGTATGGACAGACAGTGTACCTGTGAGGACTGGTGTGCAATGGGTGCTAAACTAAGCAGTAGCTCATAACGTGCCAAGAAGCTCTGAACAAGTGCTGAGCATGCCCATACATTACAGATAGGGTGTTGTATAATATCAACCCACAAGTGTTGACAACAGTCATGATTGGCGGCACTGCATCAGAACACTGCCGGGTATGGTCTGCAAGTCCATGAACCATTATCAATGTAGATGTTAGCAGTACAGAAGTACAAGACAGTACGGATGTTTGGCTACAGATGCCTGTGTATGTCACAGGAGTGTTCTACTAGTGGCCTGTTGACAGACTCACAACTACCAAAGGTGCTACAGTGACATGTGCATATCACACGGTGTCAGCTACAGTAAACCAGGGTTAATGTGTTGTACCCCACCCGCATTGTAGCCCATACCACACAGACAAATGTCAACCATCTGTGTATGTGAGGATGTGAATGGCCATGACCTATCGGCAATTGTTGTCACAGTGTTGTGAACAACATACAGAATGGGCTGTGTGTGTGATGTGTGTGACATATGTGCACATTCTGGTGGATGATATCAGCAATGACACCACTAGGGGAATACCTCCATACCCATTAAGAAACACCTAGGCTGTGGTCAACAGTATGGACACTGTGTTAGGGATGGTGTAGTGTAGTACACCTCCCTGAGCTGGAGACATCTCCCTGGCCCTTTAGTTAGTCATCCGAGGTACCCATGACATGACAGGATGGTATCCATGAGCACAGAGATCATTGGACAGGCATACACAGCACCGGTGTGACCAATATTGGAATACACATCACCCTCCAGGGGTAGGGCCCATGCATGGATGGCTGATACCAGCCTCCACAATACTCACCTTCAGTATGCAGCATGCTATCCACCTTGCATACAGACATATGCCACACTATGCTGTTAGACATGCTACATGTCCATAGCCTGATCTGAAAACATATGTCATGGACAACCACTGTCCTACGACTAGGATGGCCACATGCTGGACAGATCCCTGTGCCATACCTGTGAAATACTCCCGCCATACCATGCAGCCCTGTCCACATAGCTGCACATATCATCCCTGTCATACATGGTGTGATGGCCGCATGGTAGATGTAGTATCATCTATCTGGATCAGTAGTGTCACTGATGCCCCTCATGGTGGCGTAATGGGTGTCGGATACAGCTAAGAAACCCAGCCCGTACATGCTATAGCCGATAACCTTACCTGTGAATGACATCTGACTAGCCATTGTCCCATGTTTATCACATGTGCAACACAGGTGATCCTTGGCAGGATGATGAACAGCTGTACAGTGCAGTTTAGATGTCTATGGAAAAACAGATGCATGCACAGGTTTTCATGCATACTTGGTGCATTGTCACTGCCCAAGTCTAGTAAGGCTGTGTCTGTGTTGATATGTGACATATCCACAGCATCAAGGTCAACAGCATTACCGAGGATACATCAGGCATGAGTAGATAGGTAAGAACACCAGTGCAGGCAAACAGACATGCCCACATGGAGACTGACGTCACATGCAGTAGGAACACTAATGAGGTAACACACATATATGGGGATGATATCCAATGCATACTGGGTTTTACATGTGTGTGACACATACATGCCAGTCGTGTTAGTGTTATGTTGATTTGCAAAGATAACTGTGCGAATGTACTAGAAATGTATGTGCAGCAGTATCACTGTACATGTCTGTAAATGTGACTTGTCACCTTCATCATGTCTTACAGATAATGCTGCGTACACGCCTACCAGCATATAGCCATTAGGAGGATGATGTCGTAATCCTGTACCTCCAAGAGAACTATGAGGTGTTATTTAGCCACATGCCACAGCATGCACAGCAACGGAATGACCTGTGGCAGGATCTTCACAGGAGGGTCAACGAAGTGGGTGGCAACAACCGCATCTACCAGCAGGTGCGCAGACACTACACGGACCTGATACATCATGCAAAACAGCGTGCCACTGCAATCACCAGGGAACAAGTGGAGCGGGTGGTGGGCCACCAACCCAGCCTCCACTCATACACACAGAGGAGCTACTGGCCAGTCTGGGAACACCCTCGGAACAGCCCCCACAAACACTAGCTGCCATCATGGAGATGGGTGTCTCCCAACCAATGAGCCTGGAGTTGCCTGTTAAGTCAATACTGAACATATGACCAGTATATCCCACGTACGTGCATGTATCAGTGTACATCATGTAATGTAACAACATATGCAAGGTATGTAGACACACATGCTTTATGCTACCCTGTGTATGCACCATACCTCTGAACTGTACAGGTATTTTCAGGATGTCCAGATGTCTGCCTCATATTGTCAGTGTGTTCCCCTTAATATCTGTCCCTTTCTGGCAAATAGCTGAGGAATGGAGTCATTAAATGATGACATACAGTTGTGTTTATGACTGCACATTCCGTGTCAAACCCATGTGCATGCAAACCTATTGGTCTAGCAAATTTCTAAGTTAGTAAGAGCAATATGTCACAGTTGTCCCTATATGTCCCCCATCATAGTAGGCTTTGTCCACATTTATTGTTCTAAGAGGTTGAGAGGTATGGTATGCACACATGTGCTGACTATATGCTATTGTACAGGTGAATGTGTTAACCTGTTCTGTGCACCCTGTGGCTGTCATACAGTCATGGATAATGTTCATACTGCTGTGTCACCCTATACAGGTACCTCTGGCGTGCCACACAGACAAGAGTCCGTTGCAGGTGAGACTATCATCGGTATCAGGCATGTCAAAGCATAGATTTATTCACCATGTGGCCAGTTAATACATGGATATACAGGTCGCATCACCCATCATCCACACAGGCCACCCATGTGCAATATATACAACTGAAATGATACACAGACATGAAACTACAGTATTTGTCATTGCTACATGTGTGTCCAGCTATGGATACAATGGTGGAGGTGTTCTACAATGGAGGCATATGTACTATACAGTGGAACAAAATGTGCGGTACACAAACCAGTACCGCACATTGAGCAGTGATATGGGCAGACCACAGACATCACCATTGTGTTATATGCCCCTGCAATGGTTTCACACATTGTGATGTTCCATCCATCATGTCTGAGACACATAGCGTTTTGGTTGCAATATTGTCACAATTTCCCATAACCCATACCCCACATACCACACATACAACTGTTGTCTGCATAGCCCTGTGGATGGTGAATAAACCAACATCTATGGGTGTATGTCATATGGGACAACACAGACATGTGTGATAGACGGCCATCACATACATGACCAACACATATGCACACATGGCCATGGGGGATGGCCAGAGACATATAACCACACAGAAGACGGGATGTGGATACATCCTGTCCCACTTTGTCCACACGTGGTCCAAGTACAGCCGTACTAGTCCGATTGTACAGGTGATGTGGTATGCTGCACATCATAAATGCCTGTGCACAGCTAGTGGAGGTGTCAGTGACATGTACCTCATAAGATGTGTTGAACATGATGTCTGTGTCGTAGCATGATGGTAGTCACCTTCACAGATTCCACTGACAGTGACACCAGGCCACAGAAACTGTACTTTTCCCCCTTGCCATAGGATATCACTGTTAGCTGTGCACCTTGTGTGCATGGTACATCAATGTCATATGTGAAATGGTGGCGTGACAGGTCCGCTATGTGTGGACATGGTTGCCAGGCAGCTAACACTCTGTAGTCATCATGCAGGGGTGTCATCTGTATGTCCTCCAGTGACCTGTCACATGACGCAGCATGTTTGGGTGTGTATACACTTCAGCATCGTAGGTCACAATCCACAGGTATGTCATGGGTATGCATGCAGTTCTGGATATGCAATGCATAAATAACATGCACTGTTTAGCAATATAGATGCCTCATGATGCCATGCAATGGCACAGTGTCTGTACATCACACTGTACAGCAATGTAGACAGCTCAGGTCCCTACCATGCCCATGCACATTTGCTCAACATGCATTCTATCTGTAGGGCATATGGACAACACCGCAATGTGATACCCAGTACGATGCTGTACATGTGTCAGGACACCATTGTGTCAGGCATGCATGCATGTTAATGCACACGTCAGCAGATTACATGTCAAGGTCATGTCAGCCATGTGTACTGTTATCCTGTTCTGGTCCACATGGTGTATCACGGGGATGTATGCATACTACCATGATCGTGTGGATTGCATGGATAAGGATATGGCACCTGCCTGCTGTAGTGTGCATTCCAGGGGGTATGCTTACAAACACTAGTGATGTATGAGCTGCATGCTGTCAGCTGTCTCACAAGCATGCTGCATGCCATCTGTCATCTCACATGCATGGTGTGTCAGTGTGTGTCAGTGTGTGTGTCAGTGTGTGTGTCTGTGTGTGTGTGTGTGTGTGTGTGTGTGTGTGTGTGTGTGTGTGTGTGTGTGTGTGTGTGTGTGTGTGTGTGTGTGTGTGTGTGTGTGTGCGTGTCTATTGTAATTTAGAGTCTTTCTTTGCATTCACAGGTGATGTAGGTGCATTACCATCCTGCGGTCCATCTGATAGTGTCCCTACAGATCCTAGCAGTGATGAACATATGCACGAGGTACAGGCAGGGATGTCACTGACGGAATCTGTGCCAACGGTTGCCATCCCAGCTATGTCCCCCTATTTCCCTGCACACAATTCAGCTGCCAACACATACCGCATCTACAGTGGTCATAGAGGAAGGACAGTAAACGTTTGTTAGCATTGAACAGGAACATGTGGTGGCTACAGAAGGTGTGTCTCCACACCATGGTGGCAGTATACTGACTGCAGATGTGCCACACAGGCGGTGGTGCAGTTGTTAACTTAACGTCTCCAGCAGGAGTTTCTCCGGTTCGATTCTTGGCTGGTGGGCCTGCATGGAGTTCTGTTCTGTCAGGTGTGTGTGTGGTTTCCTCGGCCGGGTTCTTCACATTCCAAAAACATTCCATCTGGCACATTCTCCTCTTCCTCCCGCTGAAAACAAAACAGGCTCTGTGGAACCTAGTCGGACATTCCCAGTCAACAAATGTTAAATAAATAAAAAAAATAAAATGTGGCTGGTGCTGCTCATAGGATGACCTCTGGCAGACATGCACCTGCAGGACATAGCGCAGCAGCTGGGATCACCAGACACATGTTCCAGACTGTAATGGTGGCACAGGCACGTGCCGAACAGCAGAACAGAGAAGGGCAGAGGCTGCAGAGGGCTGCTATCAGTACCCTAAACAACAACATCCAGGCATTGGCAGGTGCTCAACAGCAGCTTGCTGATGTTCTGGACAGGCGATTAGGTGACATGGTCAGAATCGTTGACCATGGCATGGCAATCCGCGAGCGTGAGCTGTCTGTGCAGGAACATCTGGTAGGGGTGAGGCATAGGACACATGGATGTAGGCCAGCTACAGCACCTAGTGCAGGTCAACATGAGTGTGCCACCTCACATGGCCGCTCCCATAGTGCCGGTAGCAGTAGCAGTGCAGCTGGTGCTGCGATGTCCACACCAGGTCACAGCAGGCCATGTGGACATGGCCCTGGACATTCCCGGTGGGGACATGGTCCAGTGGCCATGTGTCATCGGACAGTAGCCATTCTGTATCTCTGCCTGGTAGTGCCCATGCAACCCCTGGCAGGCACAGGACACGTGGCCATGTCCGGTCACAGTGAGCTGTACAACCTGGTCTGTACAATCTGGAGGTGTCCATAATACCCTTGTGTAGGCCTCACAAATGACAGAACTGTGTGCACACATACACGAACACAGCAAACACAACTGTAGGGCTCCACAACACCCACATGCATACGGAACAGACATGTCCATTCAAATCACTGGCCCTTACCCGCACACATGATGTCATCCATTGGTGCAGCTTATGCCCCTGGCAAACAGTATCACCCTGTGCATATGATGAAGCCTGTGCCACATCCCTGTCATCCACACCAATGGTGTAGGGATATGCTCATATGGTCTGATGCACAGGGTGAACAGAATAGTGAGAGGTGTATCTAACATTACTTGTGTATGCATATTGAGGGATGTGTATGTTGTATTGGTCATGTGTGAATACTGATATGTGAGAGGTGTATCTAACATTACCTGTGTATGCATATTGAGGGATGTGTATGTTGCATTGGACGTGTGTGAATACTGAGAGATGTGTATGCGACATCAGTGGTGTACTGTTGACATGCACCAGTCATACCATGTAGTCCAGGTGCAGCATGCATTGTGATATGTTCACAGTATGTGTCTCGGTTACAACAGTAACAGCATGTTGGTAATGATGCCCTGGTTCCCTCATATGGTGTACTGGCATGTGCCTGCAGGTAGCAGTGTTTGCAGTCCCCCATGTGTAACTGTGGAGTACTCACAGGCATGTATGGCAATATCAGCATGCTAAACATACCCTCAACCTGACTGTTGGACAGTCGAACATGACACAGATGTCCGCACATATACTGCACCTGAAGCATGTGGTCAGTTGAACAGGCTACAGCAGCCAGAGATGTGACATACATACCGGGAAACATTACAGGTATGTTGACATGGTGCAGGGGTTGTACACAGCGGTCTGGCCAATGATGACGTTAGAGGCCACCTGATAGCATGAGGCCACACTGTGTAGCAGTAATACCCTGTCACAGTACAGGAACATGGCCACATTCACGGGGTGTACAGCACTATAACGCACACCCCACAGTGTTGAGGTGTGGACCCTTGCCTATGTGGTCATCACCCTCGCAGTACTTTGCATCCACATGATGTGGCACAGAGAAGGGACATGCACAGGTAGTAAGTATGGCTGGGACCGATAGCATCAACAGGGTAGTAGACTGCATCAACATGAGGGGTTAGTGATCCTGTTTCCACAGTATGGTAGCATACACCCTCACACCAAGCACCAGACAGCCATACATAAATACATACACACACACACTGTGGTGACCAGATATGTGTGTACGGATAGCCGATGTGTGTGATGCACCACACCTGCCGATGTCATGCTTTCCACACTGCAGTATGTACAGATCTCTACAACGGTGTACAGGAATGTGTTATATCTGGGACGTAGTCCCCACCATATGTGGCATGTGTGGTCACACAAGCGGACACACATGGCAGTGCTGGGAATGATACACCTGCCATATGATGAGCCGTTTGATGGACATGCAGTGGTAATGTCCGCAGTATGTGTACCAACACTATGTCTGGCAATTGTGTGGCTATATGCACATGGGAGGATGTCAGTGATACAGGTGTCATGTGACATACAGTTGGTAACATCTGACCGCTGTGTATGTCATCACCATCAATTAAGAGTGACATAGCGTACTGTTTGCACATGGCATGGTAGGATGGAGTGTGACACAACTGTGAACCATCCCCGGCACACATACGTCTACACAGGTGGATCACCACTTTATGTACACACATCCCTCCATACGTGATGTACAACCAATCGTACTGTCTGTATGTCACCATATACAGGTGTCAATGATGGGGCTGCATTGCGACTGCATGTTATGGTTAGGCACAGCTGTGCTATGGACATCGGCCACTGCACATGCATGGTTGCTGCATGCACAGTACAGATTGTACATGTGCATTGGTCCTACATGTGTCTCCTGTAGCCATGTTTGTATGCATTGCTATTGGTGGACATGTGTGTTGACATACATAACACATGGACTGTGGTATGATATCATGGGTGTCATGGGTGACTACTACAGGGGAATGTGTCCTCCGTCAACATTGCTACCTCCTGTACTGTGAGCATTCAACAGACATGGACCCACCTTCCATTTGTGTGCGTATGATTGCTTAGGCCACTGTTCTGCACAGGGGACAGCAAAGGCTTAGCTATGTACATATGTGTTGTGTGTGTGGTCCATGCACACATCCACTACAATCACATGTTTGACATATCCAAACATGTGTGTTTGTTGGTGTACAACAACACTCATCTGTCACAGCTGTGTAAGACCCGGGGCCCATGGTATGTCTTGAGCTGACCTGATCATGTATAGTGGTATACTTGCAATGCATAACACCTGTTGGAACCCTGTCAGTACATGTGTACTCTGCACCATTGCTGTAGACCTCTGTACAGTCCACTGGTCATGTGTCACACGGTGTTGTGGTAATGTATGGCTGTGTATTGCTGCAGCAACAACATGGTGATGTCTCGAGGGCTACAGTGTAGACTGAGGTGTGTACATCTGGGATCTGCACCTGTGACAGCTGTGATGGCAGTTGAGTGTGTACTGGTCACTGCATGTGTGTGACCGCTCTGTGCGTGGGGACAGTTATACATTACTGTGCCCTTCCGTGTTTAGACTCCATCTGCATGCAAGATGGCCCTTTACAACCGATAAGTGTGTGAGCATGCCCAGTACGCTGTTGTGTAGATGGACACACATGACAGTCCAAACTGAGCCCTTGCGAGTTGAGACTCCATCTGCATGCAAGATGGCCCTTTGCAACTGCTAAGTGTGTGAGTATGCCCAGTACGCTGTTGTGTAGATGGACACACATGACAGTCTAAACTGAGCCCTTGCATGTTGAGACTCCATCTGCATGCAAGACGGCCCTTTGCAACTGCTAAGTGTGTGAGCATGCCCAGTACGCCGTTGTGTAGATCGACACAGAGTACAGTCAGAACGGACGTGTATTACTAAGTGTGTGGCCATGCCCAGTGACACCTTGTGTCAGTGATGTCCCTCTGTGCATGGGCATGGCCGTTGACATCCTATATAGCCATGGTGGTCATCCATTTTAAACGTCATGATGGATGCCTACTGAGTACACACTGGTCGACTATCTTGAAGGGTGTACTGTCTGTGGCACGTCCCGTGACTATGTCATGTTGTTGTGGTGCTCCATAAATCTTACATTGTCTCAATCACACCACTGCCGTGTGTTGGTCTACGTCTACCGTGGGACAGTAATATGTCTGTATGCATTCAGACTGTTCATTCTCTATACAATCCCTGTCAGCATCCTTGTCAGTGCAGATGATGACACACACCTAGACGTATGCCTCTGGGAAGGCTGTGCTTAGTAATCTCAGTAGTGCATTCTGTAAATGCGTCATGCTGTAGTGTGATAGGGTAGTTAGGTGTATGTTGCACTCCCAGCCCTGCCAAGTGTGTGTGTGTGTGTGTGTGTGTGTGTGTGTTTGTGCGCATGCTCCCATCTGCCTGGGGACTCAGTCTTGCTTTTAGATGCCTCACACCACAGAAAGTTCCTACCGACGTCTTTGCCTTTGCGGTTGATGACATGCACCTAGATGTCTGCCTCTGGGACTGCTGTGCTTAGTAATCTCGGTAGTGTGTTCTGTAAATGTGTCATGCTGTAGTGTGTTAGGGTAGTTAGGTGTATGTTCGACTCTCAGCCCTGCCAAGTGTGTGTGTGTGTGTGTGTGTGTGTGTGTGTGTGTGTGTGTGTGTGTGTATGTGTGTGTGTTTGTGCGCATGCTGCCATCCGCCTGTGGACTCAGTCTTGCTTTTAGATGCCTCACACCACAGAAATTTCCTACCGACGTCTTTGCCTTTGCGGATGATGACACGCACCTAGATGTCTGGCTCTGGGACTGCTGTGCTTAGTAATCTCAGTAGCGCGTTCTGTAAATGCATCATGCTGTAGGGTGCTAGGGTAGTTAGGTGTATGTTCGACTCCCAGCCCTGCCATGTGTGTGTGTTTGTGTGTGTTTGCGCGCATGCTCCCATCCGCCTGGGGACTCAGTCTTGCTTTTAGATGCCTCACACCACATAAATTTCCTACCAACGTCTTTGCCTTTGTGGATGATGACACGCACCTAGATGTCTGCCTCTGGGACTGCTGTGCTTAGTAATCTCGGTAGCGCGTTCTGTAAATGCGTCATGCTGTAGTGTGATAGGGTAGTTAGGTATATGTTCGACTCCCAGTCCTGCCAAGTGTGTGTGTATTTCCAGCTGCATGACAACAGTACATTGCTTTTACAGTATTCACTCTTCATAACATCCGTGCGGCGTCTTTGCCTTTGATGCTGCTGTCTGCAGGCTAGACGTATGCCTGTGTGAATCATGTGATCCACTAATCACGGTAGCACGTTCTGTAACTGCATAATGCTGTCGTGTGGTACAGTGGTTACGTTTGTGTTCTGCTCCCAACCCTGCCACATGTGTTGTGTGTGTGTGTGTGTGTGTGTGTGTGTGTGTGTGTGTGTGTGTGTGTGTGTGTGTGTGTGTGTATGTATCTATCTACACACACACATATATATATATATATATATATATATATATATATATATATATATATATATATATATATATATATATATATATATATAGTTTCATAGTTTCATAGTATAGTACTAGGCTATCTGCCCTGGGGCATTTGTAAGCCTAACCATAGTGATGTGGCTTTTGCCACCCCATGAAATGGTACAAAAATGTACAGAATAAATCTAGAATACTGTGCCTCTGTCTAGTAGTGACACAGTGAAGGTCCCCATATATAATAGAATTAGTTTACTGTGCCCCTGTCTAGCAGTGACACAGATGTGACCCTGGGTAAACTTACGATCTCCCATCCACTCATCAAGATTTCTCTTGAAGATAGTCAGTGAGGGGCTCTGCCTAATACGAACTGGGATCCTGTTCCAAAGCATGGGAAGCCTCTGGGTTATGAATCTATCCCTCCAGCATGTCCTATTCATACTTGTGCTGAGGTTTAAGTCTTTAGCTCTCATGGTCCTTTTGAGGTGGAGCATGTCCATCAGATCCTGATTGGACATAGCCTTGTACGTCAGGCAGAGATCACTTCTGAGCAGGCGGTATGCTACTGAATAGAGCTGAAGTTTCTTTAGTCTGGCAGAATAAGACATATGTTGGAGACCCTTGATCCTTTTGGTGAGGTACTTTTGTGGTCTCTCCAGCTGTTGCAAGTGCTGGGTGAGGTACATACCAAATGGGGCATTGTACTCAATCATGGGTCTGATGAGGGAGGAATATAGGGGTACAATGACATCCTTGGATCTGGATGTGAAACCCTTCATGATGAGGTGTGCAAGGTAGAATGTTTTTCTAACCACTTTGGCAATGTGGGTGTCAAATGACAGGTCGCTGTCTACTTGGGTCCCTAGGTCTCTGATTACTTTTTCCGTACTCAGTGGGTTGCGGTCTTTGTGATAATTTGTGGGTACTTTGTTTTTTCCAAAAGGGATGACTATACATTTTTTGGCATTTAGTTTAAGGCCGTGACTACGGCACTAGTTGTCCATTTCAGTGAGGCCTTTTTGTAGGATGTGTGTATCTGCTGGTTTATCGACTATGGCGCCTAGTTTTCAGTCATCTGCGAACTTTGTCAGCCACAGCCCTCCCATGTTTGCTTTAACATCTGAGAAATAAATGCCGAACAAGAGGGGTCCCAGGACAGATCCCTGTGGGACACCACTTGTGACTGGCTTTGAGTCTGACATTGCTCCAGCAATTTTAACTTTATGGGTTCTGTCCTTTAGCCAGTTTGCAACCCATCTAGTGACATAAGGGTTTACTTTTAAGCTGTTTAGCTTATCTATGATGCCTGAGTGGGGTATTGTGTTGAAGGCCTTAGCCAAGTCCAGGTATGCTGTATGGACTGCTTTGGCCTCATCAATGGCTCTAGTGACTGTTTCGAAAAAGTCAACCAGGTTTAAAGGCAGGATCTGCCCTTTACAAAGCCGAACTGGGTGGGGTCAAGCGTCTGTAGGTCCCCTATGTCTCCGTTTATGAGTTACATAATGATTCTTTCCATAGCTTTGCAGACCAGGCTAGTCAAGCTTATGGGGCGGTAGTTTCCAGGGTCTATAGAGGCACCCCCCCTTGTGGAGTGGGACCACTGTTGCTGTACGCCAGTGTTCAGGTACATATCCTGAAGTAAGGCTAAGGTTAAATAGCATTTTTATGTCTGGGTTTAGCTCCTCTTGGAGTTCACGTAACACGCACCCCGGGATACCGTCAGGTCCCATTGATGCTGTGTTTTTTGCTTTGTTTAGGGTGGTTCTCACTTGGACATCTGAGATGACATGGAGATTACATTCAGCTGGGATAAGTATTTCTTCTTTTGGGGGTGAAGGAGGCGAGAAATTTGCACTGAACCTGTCAGCCAGAATGTTAGCAATATCTGTGGGTTCAGTGTATTTTTTGTTGTTGTGAACCAACTCTGAGCATATCTGAGGGTTTCCACCCAAGTTTCTAACATAGCTGAAGAAGGCTTTGTGGTTATCTTTAGTGTCCTTAGCGATTTTTCTCTCAAAGTTTGCCTTGGATGTTTGTATGAGAGAACGTAGTTTTCTGCTAATGTTGATCAGAGATGTCTTCCCTTCATGGGATTTCGCTCTGACATGCAGTAGCTTCCTTCTTTTGTTATACAATTTGTTTATGGCTGAGGTCCACCAGACAGGACGCTTACATTTGGTGGAGAGGGACTTGGATTTGTTTGGGATTGCATGATCCATGCATTCTTGGAGATGTCCATAGAAAGCATTTGTGAAGGATTTGGCATTGTGGGATGTGGTATCCACTGGCACAGTGGGCTTAAAGGATACCATCTCAGTCTTAAGAAGAGTGAATTCTGCTTTTGAGAAGTTTTTCACTGTGGTCTTTTGTGCTGGGGGTGGAGGTGGGATATGTATAAACAGGGTGATTAGTTTGTGGTCAGAGCTCACTAGTGAGGGGTATACTTCCGGTGTGGAGCATTTTGTCCCCATGTTTGTGATTATCAGGTCTAGTATATTATCTCTCCTAGTGGGAGAGGTGACTAGTTGTTCCAGTGCATTTGAATTTATGAATTCCAGGAACCTTTGGGCTAGGGTATTAGGGCTAGAATAATGTACCCAATCTATGTTTGGGTAGTTGAAGTCTCCCAGTATGATGGTATTTTGTGATACATTCATATCCTCCAATGTCTTCAGGAAGGCTGAGTGGGGTTCTTGAGATTGGGAAGGTGGTCTGTAACATGCTACCAGTTGTATAGCAGTTTTGCCTATGGTTAGTTGCACCTGAATGGTCTCTGATGCTTTATGTGTTGCTACTAACCTGGAGGTGTGGGTGTCCTTTATGAATATGGACACTCCCCCTCCCTTTGTGGTTCGACCCAGGTTTTGGGGCCAAAAAGCATGATACAAGGTATAGCCTGGTAGTGCTGGGGTACTCTCAGGAGCCTTGAACCAGGTTTCAGTTACTGCACAGACGTCGATGTTCTCCATGCTGAGGAGTGCATCAAGTGCCTGCATCTTGAGATTTAGACTTCTGGCGTTGAGCAGCATTACCCTTAGTTTTTTTCCATTTTTGTTTTCTAAGGAGGTGGGTTTGTCTTTTGAGCCTTGCCTAAAAAAGGCACTATGGGGGTGGCAAGAGCCTTAGCCGATATCCGGAAGCCCAATGGTGACAGGTGTAAGCCATCCCTTGCGAAGCAGCGTGGCTTGTCCAACATATCATCCCAGGCGGACAGACATTGGATCCCCTTAGAATGACACCAGTACTTGAGCCAATTGTTAAAGCTGATCATCTTGTCTTTGTATTGTGGTATCATTCTTGGTGAGGGCAAGATGCTGCTCAGGGTCAGGGTCATACCAGCCTGGGCTCAGGTCATTCACACCAGCAGTTATGTGGTGGATCCTAGCTCCCGATAGACAGCTCACAGTCACCTTCTCCTTGTTCAGCCTGGTCAGTGGGACATCAGTGTGTCTGACTATGGAGTCACCTATTACTAGTGTATCAGGCAAGGTGTTTTGGTCGACACACTGATTTATTGAAGTATGTGTTGCATGTGTTTTGTTTTGAGGTGGTGGATTTTTGGATGTCTGCTTTGGGAGCCTCTGTTGTTTTGGTAAGTTTTTTTATTAGAGCCTCCGAGTATGTCTTTGTGTTTTTATGTGTTTGGTTTGCAGTTGTGGTAGGTCTATGTGGTACTGGGATTGTTGTGTGTGTGGTGCCATCTCCTCCTGTCTGGTCATGCCAGCCCTGAGTTGAGAGAGTTCAGCCTCCAGTTTGGCTATATAGTTGCATCTCTCACATGTATTTGTGTTTGTTGGGAGGAGGAGAGGGTTGTCTGTGTACATGAGACAATTGTAGCATTGTCTCAAGATGCCCAGATTGACCAGCTGAACTGGAGACGACACCAGTAATCTACCACTCGACATGCTAGAACACTATAAGGGAGTGGTATACCTTTAAGGGAAGTGGGTATTCACAGGAGTGGTAAGTAGATGTAGTGCTTTACTTAGTACAGGAGTGCTTACTTAGTAGAGAAGTATTGAGAACAAGTGCTAGGCTTATAATACAGTGAGTAGTCTGGTTATACTAAGAGTAGAGCTTCCTTAAGGGAAAATTTGAAGAACAGACTTGGCGGAGCCAGAAAAAGTTTAACCTTGTTTAACCAGTGCTGCGCTATGCGTACGACTGCGCAAAGCCGTGCACACGTGAATTTTAAACAGTGAACTACTAAAGAGCTGGAAATGGTCCCAAACAACCAATTACTACAGCTTCTTGTGCTGAGGTCACTTCCCCCAAAGACAGGTAGGCTGCTCAAGGCTCCCCACTCCCACTGGCGAGCAAAGAAACTTCCTTCTATCCAAGTAAGGTAATGGACAACATAGGAACTACACCACAGCCCAGAATACAGCAATGCCTGTAAACTGGTCTAAACTAGTTGAGGAAGGCGGGAAAACAAGGATTATTTTTTGTTTTTTGTTTTTGGTAGAAACACACAGAAAATGCAGAAACAGTGATAAATTAGTTACACAGGCTAGCACACTTTAGTGGGCAGCCTCCACAGTTAAATTAAACAAACAAACAAGCAAACTTTCGATCAAATTCGACTAAAATGTAACTTTAAGTACAGATTTTAAAATAATGCAGCAATCAGTTAAAAAACAGTTCAGGCTAGTTCAAGGTAAGCTACAGAAGCTATTTCAAGTGAAAAAAAGCAAAGATACTTAAATCCAGAAGGTAGTCACTTTTCTGAGTTCCCTGCTGCTAGGACCACTCTGTAAACCCACGTGGAGCTTGTCTGAGCAGTATAGCCAGAAAAAAACGCCCAGAGGTGGATTTTAAACAGTGAACTACAAAAGAGCTGGAAATGGTCCCAAACAACCAATTACTACAGCTCTTGTGCTTAGGTCACTTCCCCCAAGGACAGGTAGGCTGCTCAAGGCTCCCCACTCCCACTGGTGAGCAAAGAAACTTCCTTCTATCCAAGTAAGGTAATGGACAACACAGGAACTACACCACAGCCCAGAATACAGCAATGCCTGAAAACTGGTCTAAACTAGTCGAGGAAGGCGGGAAAACAAGGATTATTTTTATGTATATTGTATATAGATATGTATGTTGGGATTATCACTCTTGAATGTGCTGCATTATCTGTACGTGAGCACCTTGGATGTATGTACATCTGCTATGGCTCTGTGATAGTGCGCATACTGTGTGCTGTAGTGATCGTGGGTTATACTTGTGTAGTGACCGGTTATTGTGTTGCTGGGTATTACACAGGCATTGGAAACAATGTTAGTACAGCACCTGTGAATGGTCGTATGCACATCTCAGCAACAGTCAGCAGTGGTTATTTCATTAGAGTGTGAGTATGGCTCATATCCGTATGTAGTAACAGACAATTCTATGCACCTCAGGTTAACATTACAGACTCACGTTTATCCACAGGTTGTGGTACAGATCCCAGGACTGTATGTGTATACATTGACAGGTGCAGGACTGGGTTGTGTTGGATGCATGGAGGGGTGTCCATGGCCAGTAATGGGGATCTCTACAGCCTGGCAGGTATGGTCTGTGACTGTCCCACAACCTCCTGTATATGGCTGACACATGCTGTACCTGTGTATATGCAGACACACACACTTACTACAAACAGCTATGGCTATCACATACACAAACCCATTGCATCACCATTGGGCCATGCAATAACCGTTGTCCCTCACACACACACACATCTACGTGTACATTGGATGATTCAATGACAGCTCTGGAAATGTAACACCACACCCTGTGCATATGATGGCACCTGTGCCACCACCTGTGATGTGTAACATTGATGCAGGATTTGACTAACCTGGTGCTGATGCGCATGGTGGCTTTATTCCACTGTATTGATGTTAGCATGCTGTTAACACACAGTGCGTTACTTCCAGGTGTATATCAGCAGGCATGATGCATTGCAGCTATGACCATCACTGTAGCATAGTTTACAGCACTGTTAATTCTGATGATGTATTCTCCATCCATGTGCCATTTCACTGATGCGTGTAGAATTGGCAGCATGTGTGTCTGAGTGTGCAGTATGTGTGTGATGTGTGTAGTGCACATGTATACATGCTTACAAACACATACACAACATTACACGGGCTTCACCATTCGTACACTAGCTTACTTGTTCTTCCACACTCCACACGCGCACACGGGCTAACACGCATGCACACATGCTTACTTGGGCTTACTGGCGCACACGGGCGCAGATGCACTGTGGGCAGGCTTGCAGGTCACATCGGTGCTATCCATGGCGCACCGTCAGTCTCCTGACGTTCCCTAGGATAGCTCATAACACACCTCTTCCACTGAGTACTGACAGCAAACATGTGACACTGCTCCGGTGATGTTACAGTGTTTTATCCATACACACTCATGTTGTCACCTATCTTCTACTCTAATAGTCCCGTTAACCTACACTACACTGTAGAGGCTTGGCCCATATGGCATGACATGTTGTGATTCACTATCCTCAGCCTCACTTGCATCACATTGCCTACAAATGCTTCGTTACATCTCTGACAGAGTGCTTCCACACATAAGAACCAGTACGCAGTAGCCATGTTGTCTCCAGCTTGCCATTCATCTGCATGGCGTACTAACATCTAACTAAACCTACATTTTGTATGTATATTATACATATATGTCTTGTTTTGAAGTGCAGCACGTTCTCATGGCGCTGCGCTATGCTTCCACACCAGAGATCGGCGGAGGACAACTACTGTTTTATTGATATCCAATGGACAAAGCTGCCACTGGCCTTGGACTTGGACATTGGCATGCTTCTTCGACTGTATTCATACTGTATTTGCAGCTGTCTTTGCTCCGTTTAGCAACATGCAGAACGTTAGTTGCATAACATCAGGGTACATTTCTGCACATAACTCTGCTCTTGCACGGACAGCTTACTGTTTCATGTATCGCGTAATTACATCATTTGCATAGCTTACACATACAAATGGTGTATGTTGCAAATCCCAACATTGTCCGTGCAATGTTCTTGTTACGGGTGGTCTTGCACGCCCCTACGGGTGTTTGCTGAATAGCCTGGCAGTCATCTTTCCTTGCTGTACTCTCACTCAATCCATACACGCTGGAGGCTTCATGTATCATGGCCTAGGCTTTGCTGTGTGCTATGTCTATTTGTGGTGTATGCATGGCTGTGGGTATGTCCCACTGTCATCATTGGTAAAGGTGACGCCCTATAGGTACTTCATGTAGACTGCTGTGTCATTTGACATGTCAGCACATACCTGCAGCCAATACTGAACTTCCTACTGCAGCGCTTTTCATACCTTCTGAGTTATCTTGCGGTCGATAATGCTGTTTTCTCAGACATGTATCTGTTTCTGATAATACCTCTCAACCTCCTAGAGCAAAACATTGTACAAAGCCTAACATGATGGGGGGACAAATAGGGGAAGATTCTAAATATTGCTCTTACAAACATAGATAGTTGACAGTATTATAATAGGTTTTGCATTAGTATGACCTTTCTGATAGATTTGGGGTCTTAAACTCATATGTTTGTCATTATTTAATGACGTCAGTTCTCATGTATTTGGCAGACAGGTACAGATTATAAGAGGAACGCACCAAACATATGAGGCATACATCTGCACATTCTGCGAGACTCTGTACAGTTGCGAGGTATGTTTCTGATACTGGAAATCAATTTTCTTACACAAATACACACAATATATGGCGCCATCTCAGGCCAGATGCCATTACATTCCTATTGCAGGACACACCCACCCAGAGGGTTATATTCCTCACACAGGCCAACAGGTGCTTATCCACACTAATTATTCTATCATGTACCTTATGTGTACGCCGGTATTTGCACTTTCCGTCAGTGGCAGAGCTCACGTACGAGTATGGGGCACTGGACACTGTATCAGTGACATTGCATGACACCGTGAGGGACACATGTCTTTTGAGTCTATTAACCTTCCACATTGACTTTTACAGGGCATACGTTGTCATTCACATTTGTGGAAATACATTCTTTTGACTTGTACATGTTTTGTCATTTGTCCTGACGTCTTTCTTCTCAGCTGTCCACCTAGTATCACTAGTTCTGTACATTTATTTAGGACGGGTTACCTTCATACCTCTCACCTGTACACATTATGGGTAAATGCTCCGAGGTTTGACCTATGATTCTGTTACATTTGTCATAATAATGTGCCTTTCTGGTAGATTGCTGGCAAGGCATGACGGACTGTGTGGTTAGGTAATAATGACTGACATTTCTATTTCATGATTACTAACTCTCATAACATTCATATTCCTGACTACGCAATTATTCTATCAATGTTCGGACTTTGTCTGGGGTATATTTAATATAGTCCCTATTTGTATTTCATGTACTATGCCTTAGTCCAGCTGTCTTATTCTGACATTTTGGCAGGTATGGTTACCATCTTGGTCGTACGCATGTCCATCCATGATAATCGCCTACATGACACTGATATAGGTCCCTACATCTTCCCCCAATGGTTTACATAATATCCAGTAGATGGGTTGCACCTTTTTGGAGAATATAGGTGTGTGCTATACCCACATAGGTATATTGATCACTCCCATGGGGCGTACCTAATAGATCTGTGCCAACCAACACCTAGGCCCATTTCTGCATACCCATGATTCCCATACCTGACACCCCACCACAGTACCCATTAGACATGTTTAATGTGAATGATAATAAAGTGTGAGGACACTTCTGAGCACTCCCCACTCTGCGGATATCAGGTCATACCTCATACATTCTATCAGCCCATGTGTTATTACCCTTTCACCTGCTACTGTTGCATGTACACCTATATCGTAGTTGCACTTGTGACGTCTTTTGCATCAATGATGGTTCACCCTTCATACAGGATCAATTTTTGGGGTCCTGCAAAGGACACCTATATTCATGTTTAACGTGTAGAACGTGCAGGCCCTGTCACACTGGTACTTTCCGGGAAATGGTTTGGAAAGCAGCGGTGCATTCTCCTTTCATGCATGTCTGACTGTCTATCCATAATAGCTATACCGTGACCTATTTATGTACATGTGTTATATGTACAGGGACATATGTTTGTTGTGTATATATCTATTCATGTATCGTGTGTGCATAGATATATATATATGTACATATATACATATGTCTGTACATTCCTTATTTCATAATTTGCTTTGGTTTATGTCTGTGGATATATGTGTATATATATCTCCATATCATACCTTTCAACTATACAGATTTCCGCTGCATGTACAGCTGTTTGCCTCTTATCTTTGGTCTTATTTTCATAACCTTGTGTCTATCTGGCAAGTTAGTGGCATATCATTAAAGACTGACGTTGGTAAATAATTACAAACATTTCAGGTTACGACTTCATACCCTTCAGAGAATCCATGCTAGTGACACACCTGTTATTTTATCCACTTTCTATGTTTGTTAGGGCAATATCTGGGGATTGTCCCTATTTGTACCAGTTGTTTTCCTGGCTTTGTCCGGTTTTGTACTTTACGGGGTTAACAGGTATGAGCCATGTATATAGAACGTGGGGAAAACAGCATTCATTTTCTATGCTGTGAGTGGATTATACACGCGCAGGCGCACTTGCATATCCTTATTGTGGGTTACATATGTTTCATAGATAATTGTGCTTACGTGAACTTTCATAATTCTGACCGTAACAGTTACATATCTGTAGTCCGGTTTATGGACTGCTGCGAAACACACGTTCACCTTTACATATTTAAATGTGTGTACAGCACGAACGCATTCATTGCACTTTCAAGTTATATGTGCAGTGGTCGTAGATCAACCGGGATTGCATTCACGTTGGCCGGATGCCGGAACCACTATTCTATTGGTGTTCTCCCTCATTGATATGCATACCCATAGTACTTAGCTACATCAACATACGCCTCACCGCTTCACCTACAACACAGGCATCCATTCTCCTGCTGTGAAAAACACGGTACTACATATTACACATTCCCTATTGCCTACTGCTGTGGACTCCAGCTGCATTGTTAATCACTCTGAGGATATGCAGAACACCAAGGCATATAGTCCAGGCACATACAGGTCTTTGATTGTCAGGGTGTTCATGTAGTGATCTGGGTTTAGGCTTGTCCACCTGGTGAACGGAACTTCCCTGGCTGAGTTCAAATGTCAGACGAAGCATATGGACAGGAATTTTCTCCCTATTTTGAAGTTTTACCTGTGTTTATAGACACAGGTGTTTGGGCACCTGTCAGCAGCTTATTCTGTTGGCAGTACATATTATGGGTGGGGTTGTTGCAGTCCATAGTCCACGGTGAGGGGTGTTCCCATTCACATTTGACTATTACCTGTATACAGTCATACGGGGATTATTTTTTTGGACATGAAGTGACTACAGGTATGCAGTTGTACATTACACAAGTGTGAAGGCTTGTTATTGTAAATATGTATGGACCATACCTCTCAAACTCTTAGAGCACCAAACCTGCACAAAACCTACATGATGGGGGGACAATTAGGGACACATTTAACGATTGCTCTTACAAGCTTAGAACGTTGATAGAATACTAGGTTTTGCATTAGCATGGCTTTTCTGAAGGATGTGGAGTCTTAAACTCAGGATATTTTTCATTATTTAGTGACGTCAGTCCTCAGCTATTTACCACACTGGTGCAGATTTTCGGAGGCACACAACAACAATATGGGGCAAACCTCTGGTCATTCTTAGGGTTGCCACCTTTTCAAATGCCCAAAGTGGGACATGTTCTGTAGAAATGTCAGATTTTCTAGGACAAAACATACCTACAGCCGTGCATAGTACAGAACTTAACCTTTTTTGCACATATAATAGCTTATTCTAGTAACATTTGAATTGCTTATGCTACTTCACATAACATATAAAAGTTTCATATATAAAATAACTGTTTTATGCAACTATTAAAGAAACTTAGGAAATAACTTTGTCCTAAACTCTCAGGACATTTGCTATGTCTTGATTTTTTTCACAGGACACAAAGTGGGACAGGTGGTAACCCTAGTCATTCTGTGAATATCTGGACAGTTGAGTAGTATGGCACGGACCTCTGTAATACGCTGTTGTGTTCTGGCACAGCAGTAGCTCAACATTAAAGACTGCAGTCGGAACGTGCTGACAGACAGTTGGGTTTCAGGCTTCATACTCCGGACATTAACGCCAATGTGCAAACTGTTATTCTATCAAATGTCTATGTTTCTAAGAGCTATCTTTACAGATTGTTCCTGTTTTTGGACCTTTGTCTCACTTGTATTCACGGCTCTGTCCAGATATCTTGCTCACACAGGTTGACAGGTATGGTCGGTCACACCTGCACACAGTCAGTGTCCCTCACACTTGATCAGGGTTGACCTGTTTACGTCAGTGTCTTCCTCACCCTCATGCCGTTTGCCACTTTGCAAATGTGTGCATTATATTCCCCCTCCTATTCGTGTCTGGACACGTGCGTCACGGGAAGGTGTTTTATCCTGGGTGGTAGGTTATGCATGCCCACTTAGGGCTGGATAGTGTCATGGACCTCCACTGCATGTTCTGACTTGTGTCCAGATATCTACAGGATTGGACATCATGTCGTCATACCCATTCTACTATTTACACAAGTTGGTTATCCCAGGAGGGATATCCCAAAAATTGGATTAGACCAAAACAAGTTAGATAATGAAGATTTTTGTGGCTTTACGAAAACATGCAGGGGTTTTTACATGCAGGGAATACATGGTTTGCAATCCTGACACTGCCTAGGGTGACAATACCTACTACATATGCGTAGGGGTCACTGTGAGTAGCTGTGTCTGCAACAAACCAGTGGACCAAGTACGGCTGGATTTGGTGGACGTTCTGGTATGGAGGCAGGTTGTGTGTTGTGGAGAGTATGCTGGGTAGGCCATTATGCATCCAGGTGTGTTGAGTTTGTTATGGCCAGTTCTATCAGGACCCATCTGTGGGTATGTGACGGTAACGTATCTATACATTTGTCTCGCACATTTCCATATTCATATGTTTGTGGGATTGTGTTCTACACTATGGCCTGTCTGCTTGTCTTGCAGCTGTTTCTACATGTGGTTGTGTTTTTTCCACTTCACCCGCTGCCCCCTCGTACACCTCTGGTTCACCTTTTCTGCATATGACACAGTATCGCCTTTGAGGATTTTACCATTAACCACCAACCCCTCACACGCAAATTCATCACACCCCATAGAGCACTACTTTAGTTCTTGGCCCATGACATGGCCAGAGTTACACATTGACTACCCTACATGTGTCGGGTACCTTTATGGTTGTGTGGACTACCCTGCCTTGTTTGCTTTCCACATGCTATACTTCACGCACATAGGTACATGCCCATACTTCACTTTCATTACTTGGTTGGTATATCTGGGTACTACCAGTTCGACTGTGTCACATACACATTCGGATTATACAGCTGCCTTCCGGATTTTGCCAGCCTGTTGTACTCATTGGTAGGATGGCACCTTTTCCTATGTCCAAGCTATTCCTTACACATGTCCGACTGTTGTGGACAATGCCTCCCCACAGTCGACGGTTGTGTTTCCACCTTTTCAATTGGCCACAGTGTGACATAGGGTTACCACCTGTCCCACTTTGCGAGGGACAGTCCCTCTTTGGGCAGTTGTGTCCTGACAAGAAATTGTAAAAATGGCAAATGTCCTGAGATTTTAGGACAAAATTATTTCTTATATTTTATGTAATAGTTGCATAAAACAGTTATTCTGTATCTGAAATACCTAAATGTTATAAGAAACAGAATAAGCAACTAAAATGCTACAAGAATAAGCTTTTATTTAGGCAAAACAGTTAAGTTCTGTCCTTTGTACTGGCCGTGGGTATGTGTCGGCCTGTAAAATCTGATGTCTGTACCAAACATGTCCCACTTTGGCCATTTGAAAAGGTGGCAACCCTAGTGTGACATTTGCGGTGAACACAGCATATTTTACAGGCCGACACATACCCACGGTCAGTTCGGCAGATAGAACTTACAATTCTTGCCTATATCTAAGCTTATTCTTGTAGCATTTCGGTGTCTTATTCTGTTTCTTATGACATTTATGTAATATACGTTCAGTGAAATATGTTTCATGCAACTATTACATGACATCTATGGAATAATTATGTCCTATATTCTCTGGACATTTGCCAGTTTTACATGTTTGTGTCAGGACACATCTGCCCACAGAGGGAATGTCGCTCGCAAAGTGGGACAGGTGGTAATCTTGGTCGACGGTACGGATCATACTGTTCCTTTTGGCCTACATGTGTCCGTATTGTTATAGCTGTTTATATGCTCCTTCTGTTTCGTTTACATGAGTATGCTATTTCCTATCACATTTGGTATGTGAAATACGGACATACCTTTTGTATGTGACTATTACATGCCTTGTGGGATATGATTTAGACATACGGTCACTACATATATCTACATTTCTCCTCATGTATTTTGCTATGGACACATCTGCACAGCTATGTTCCCTCCCTCACATTATGGGTCAGCTGGTGACCCACTCCATTGGGCTGGACGTACCTACTGGTGGCGTGCTAACATATGATACGTTTCACTTCCACATGGTATAGCTATCAACACTACGTTGGACTACGGGCACACAGTTTTCATGTCATTTGTTCAAGGGTAGGGACCCATTATTCCCTACCATGCATTTGTGTTTGATTCTTCATTTTCTGTTCACAGGGACTATCTTGCATGCTTTGCATACGTTTCTGTATCCATGGACACTGATAGGTACGATTACTATTACAGGCGGAATATAATATTCAGCAGTTTAGGTTGCTCATCGACAGCCGACATTGACACGCCTCCATGTGCAACTTCGTTACGCCCCATGCACTCGCGCAGGTTTCCTATGCACGTGGCTGTGGCGGCTGCGCGCCTTCATTAATATGCATATGGCGCGACTACTCCATATATATGCCGCACGGACAGCGCAAGCCTTACGCTGGCCTTGCGCCGAGCTTCATGAATCCCGGGGCTTATCTTTTCTTTGCCTATGATTTGAAACTGTATAGCTCATCAGATGAGGAACTGAAAGCACAACTGCAAGTTGTCAAAACTTTTTCAGATGATATAAAAATGTCATTTGATCTTGATAAATGTGCAAAAGCAACCTTTAAAACAGGAAAACTGCAGCACCAAGAAAACTGGACAAGAATGTGACATAAAAGAACTTGAGCAAGAGGGAGTATATAAATATTTGGTAACCAATGAAGAATCAACAATAAAACATGAACAAATGTGAATATAACTTTGTAAGGAGTACTTTAGAAGACAAATTAATCCTGAAAACAGTGTTGACATCTAGGAACAAAATCCAAGCTATAAACCAATTTGCTCTCCGTGTCCTAACTTACAGTTTTGGAAAGATTGACTGGCCCCAAAAGGTGCTGGATAGATTAGATAAGAAAACAAAAAGGATGCTTCATGCTCACCAAATGATTTATAAAAATCGTGCATACCAAGATTATATATTCCCCGTACTGAAGGAGGGATGGGACTCCATGAAATTGACTATATGTATAGATCTGCAATCATGGGACTCCACACATATCTGCTGACCTCACAAGTACTAAATGTAGTGAAAGTTTTGAAACATAAGGAGAATATATCTAAGATGACTTCCCTTCTTAGATTAGCAGAAGCATAATGGCGTCAAGCAGGAATGGAAATCAAACCACAAGTAGATAAAAATCAGGCAGCAACTGAATGTGCCAAAAACAAAAGAAAGAATATAAGGTGAAGGATTATATGAGAAGGTAAGAAATGTGGAAAATGCATAAATATAGTTGCAAGTATAGAAAACATCTGGAAGAACCTCATGTTGATTAGGAATGAATGCAGGAATGGTTAAGGAGAGGCGAATTCAAACCAAGATATGAAAGGTTAATATTGGCAGCACAAGATAGTGGGCTATGTACACATTGGTTTACAAAGTCCATTAAACATGTGGGAGAAACAGACAAAATGTAGGTTTTGTAAAACAGAATTTGAAACAGTTGCACACCTTGTTGCTGGTTGTGACATACTAATGTTAGAAGGACTGTAAAGTGAAAGGGATAACAATGTGGCAAGAATGTTGCACTGAAGATTGTGCAAACATTATGGTACTGAAGTGGCTGAAAAATACTGGAAACATGAGCCACAAAGCATCATAGAAAATGATGGTGTACATCACATGGGATTATCCATTACCAACACTTCAAAAGATAGATGCTAGAATACCAGATATAGTGGTTCAAGAAAATAAAACAAAAGTTGCACTGATCATTGAAATCACCAAACAGTGACTACAGTGTCTTGCATACACAGAGACACAAAGTCATAAACTATCAGGATTTGCAAACAGAAACAAGAGCAATGTGTAAGAAAGATACCCAGATAGTTCCAATAGTAGTAGGAGCAATGGGTCTTATAAAAAAAGAATTTACAATCATACTTAGATATGTTACCAGTACATGTAACTCCATACGAATGCAGAAGGAGTCATTACTGGGCACACTGCGGGTGCTGCAAAGAGCAATAAGAGTGAAACAATACTAATTTCATGAACTTTAATCGTACTTTGACTTAGGAATGGGGTCCATTCCCGTCATGGTATTAGAAAAGCAAAAGATTTGGAGAAATTAAAAAGGGAGAATTTATACTCTACAGAACTTTTTAAACTCCAGATAAAATAGGAGAATTTAATAAAACTGAAAACATTAACTATTGGAGATGACAGTATAAAGCAGACTGGTGTCACATTTTCTGTGATTGCACCAAATTAACTTAGTACTTGGAAAATGTTGACAGTTTTCATAAATCATTAATTACTGACACTTTTTCATTGACTAAAATAATCATCTTTCTTAATGTGAATAAAAATAATTCTTATCTGTTATGGACTATTCTAGCTATAGCAAGGAAATGTATCACTCAGAAGTGGAATTCTGTTATGTCTCCAAGCTTTGAAGATTTCCTGACCTTGTTAAAATAAATAATATCCAAAGAAACCAGAATTAAAGAGATCAGACTAAATCTGAAGATTTTCCTCAACAATCCTTGGATAAAGTTTTCATCACTTATTGAGACATTCCAAATGGACATTACCTTTTTCTAAACTTATTTTTCTGTCTTTTATATAAATGTTTATTGTATTTGTTTGACATTTTATATTCAATTTAGGTCTTTGCATATATTGTAAATATTTACTGTTTTCCATATTTGATCTTATGTTTTAAAATATGTATTCTATTGTTATTGGGTCTTTTGTGTTGTTAAAGAAAACATTTTCAATAAATTTATTTGAGCAAAAAAAAAATCCTACAGCCAGGACAAACTAGTATTCCCTCCCCAATGCTCACTGATACTAAAGACAACATAGCTTTACAATTTAACAGATGCTTCACTAAATCCATACATAGCCCTTGCAAGCAATAATTATTCTTCACCTACTGAGACTCACATAATACCCACACTAGATCCCAATAACTTCTCTTTCCAAACTGTCCAAATAAACACCTTAGTTAAATATCTCCAAAGGCTTAAATCTACCATACTTGCTGCTGACTATCTATCTGCTGCATATCTAAAAATCACTGCAGAAGCAATATCTTATCCAGTATCCATATTAATAAAATGATCATTGTCAGAACAACAAATCCCTAAAATTTGGAAAGTATCACATATCATCCCACTACATACAGGTGGAAACTCAACAGAATTATCAAATTACTGGCCAAAAGCTATACTGTCACGATATATCACTACAAACTTGAAAAAATTAAAAGCAGCTTGATGGAGACAACACAGGTTTAATAATTACAAATAAACATTTTTCCCCACTTTCTCTCTAATGTTACAATCATCCGTAAGAACACTCCAATTTTTTTTATTAAAATTTATTTTATGGAGTTACTATCAGCACAAAATGTGGCTATAAGGGCCCTACCAAAATTCTTAGCTTCATTAGTGTTATCAATCCATGAACAAGATACCTCAGATATTCTAAAATTTCCTCTGTCATTATTGGTATCCCTAAGCTCTCTGCTCACTGTCAATTGGGAAAAAGCACAATTAAGTAGTGGTGTAAAATGCCCAATCTCCCTCTTGTGTTTCACCTCACTGAGGTTGAGTTTTCTCAGTTGACAGTGCCTTTATGGCTAATAGATGAACTCCTCAGTGAGGTGAAACACAAGAGGGAGATTGGGCATTTTACACCACTACTTAATTGTGCTTTTTCCCAATTGACAGTGAGCAGAGAGCTTAGGGATACCAGTAATGACAGAGGAAATTTTAGAATATGTGCAGTATTATATCCATCCACAATAAACAAAAAATTTTTTATTTAACAGTCAGCATGTCAGTATCTAATTCTCATAACTACCACTGCTCTTTATTAACTTAATAATATTTAATACTATACTTTACTAAATATATAATGCAAATTACATTGCCTGTCAAAGTTTTTGATTCTCCCATTCTCTCCATTCTAAACTCTTAACTACAGAACTTAGACTTTACACCATTGCACTTACTTTACTTCAGCAATATCTAACTGGATGCCCAGCAAGCTGCAAAATGCAGCAAAATCTTCTCATTACTGCTTTTTTAACCTTGGGAGTTCTGGGGGATCTTCTGGGCCCTCATCTTTTTCTTTTTCTAAAATCTTCATAAATATACTGCCACCCCACTTACCTCTGTACTTCAATATGCAGATGATTCCAACCCGATTTGTACCATCCCAACCCAAACTAGAGCTGCTGACACCCACCCTCCATTCAATAACTCATAATTAAACCATACAATTATTTCTCCAGTAGAAAGTTAAAATTTAAACCTATACTAGGTACAACAGAGGAGATTCTGCCAGGGCATACAGTTACAGAGGAAGGAAATTTTGGTAAGGCATTAGTTTTAGAGTTGAATTCCTGTGCATTCACTTTCAATTACCTTCCTCAACGTTTCTTAGTTTTACTGACTTAGGGGAATGTAGTAATCAACCCCTTAAGGTGATCTAATATAAAGTGTTTATTAGAAAATGCTTACAAAAATGGAAGTGGTGATAAGAAGATTTGTTCAAAGATTTATAGAAAGAAAACATTTTCTAATTCCTTTCCCCATTTTAATAGAAAAATATTATTAAAGGACAATATGTCTGAGCAAGCAGAATGGTATCAGAAGAAGTAAATTATGAAGAAGAAGAAAGCAACCTACTTGAACTTCTCTTTAGAGCTAGAGGGTATCCTGATAGCCTTATTGTAGATGTTAATAGAGAGGTTGCAGTGGGTATAAATTTAAAATTTAAACCTATACTAGGTACAACAGAGGAGATTCTGCCAGGGCATACAATTACAAAGGAAGGAAATGTTGGTAAGGCATTAGTTTTAGAGTTTAATGCCTTTGCATTCACTTTCAATTACCTGAATGGGAAATGTTTCTTAGTTTTACTGACTTAGGGGAATGTAGCAACCAACCCCTTTAAGTGGTCTACAGGAACTCCCACATTATAAAGTGTTTATTAGAAAATGCTTACAAAAATGGAAGTGGTGATAAGAAAAGGGAGGGAACATATAAATGTGGAAGATATACCCGGTGCATTCACGTATCAAAAAAGGAGAGAATATTCTTATCAAGTAGGAATAAATGGATAGAAAGTGCACAATTTTATAATTGTGAATCAAATGGATTAATTTACCTAGCTCTGTGTGGGGAATGTGAATCCTTCTATGTTGGAAAGATGGAGAGAAAATTAAGGAGAAGGATTTATGAGCATCATTACGATATTCAAACTAAAAAAAAGTCTAATGCTCTTTACAAACATACATTGATAAGTCACAGAGTATATTACTCTTTGTACTTGAACAGATAAAGAAGGAGGTTGGGGGGCTATGGGAAAAAAAGATTGAATATAAGGAGCTATGGTGGCAACTGAATTTGGAAGCCACCTGCCCACCAGGACTCAATGACTACACCTCCATAGCCCCCTTACTAAAATTAAGAACTCCTAAGCTTTGAAAGAAGAAACTGTGTTCTGTTCATTCTCATTAAACATGTCATTTTAGAAAAGAACCACAAGAGGCATGAATGCATTTTAATGTTTTAACATGCACTCCATTAACTAGTGAATTTTAACAGAATCAAACATTTTATTTGGTTAAATATATTAAGCTGTGAAATACTATGTTATTTTCTTGTGCTGTCACCATTTTATACTGCCACCTTTTAGAAGTTCTTTATGCTTTTACAATGTGTAGTTTATTTTATGTATTTTCAAAGTTTTAATGCACAATGCACTCTGCAAGCTACACTTTGGTCATAATTAATCATGAAAATTGAGAATTTTTATTGGTGGTGATTTTAATTGGTGGAATGTTTTGAGGTATAACTTTGTGTGGATTTAACTGAAGCTTTTTGTATCTGATGAAGTCTGACTGAATAAGATGAAAACACTGTGATTTTAAATGTGTTTATGCATTTTAATCTACCATTAAACTAGCTAATTACTTTTGAACTGCAAGGCTGTACTGAGTTTCTTTTCTGTGGTACCTGACTTTGTCTTAGTTTAAAGTCTATTTCCCATCCACTCATCAAGATTTCTCTTGAAGAGGGCCAGTGAGGTGCTCCGCTTGATATGTATGGGAAGTCTATTCCATAGCATGAGCAGTCTCTGGGTTATGAACCTGTCCCTCCAGCATGTTCTCTTGATTGTGGTAATGAAGTTGAGGTCTCTGGAGCATGTGGTGCAGAGGGATTTGGATTTCTTTAGATGTAGCATTTCTAACAGAGCTGGGTCAGACATGGCTTTGTAAGTCAAGCAGAGATCACCTCTAAGTAGGCGATATGAGACAGAGAATAATTGGAGTTTTTTGAGTCTGCCCATATAGGACAACTGTTTAAGGCCTAGGATCGTCTTTGTGAGGTACTTTTTTGGCCTATCTAGTTGTTCCAAGTGTCTAGTGAGGTACATGCCAAATGGGACATTGTACTCGATGACTGGCCTAATGAGGGAAGAGTAGAGGAAGACAATGGCCTCTTTCTTCCTGGATGCAAACCCCTTAGTAATGAGATGTGCCACATAGAAGGACTTTCTGACCACAGTGGCAATGTGGTAGTGAAAAGAGAGGTTGCTGTCAAGCTGTGTTCCCAGATCTCTTATAACACCTTCTGTGTTCAGTGGACTACCATCGATGTGGTAATTCATGGGAACTGGATTTTTCCCAATGGGGATGATGACACATTTTTTGGCATTGAGCTTAAGGCCATGATTCTGACATCAGTCGTTGGTCTCAGTGAAGCCTTTCTGCAGGATGTCAACATCACCTGGGGAGTTAATAATAGCTCCCAACTTGCAATCATCTGCATAATTTGTCAGCTAGTGTCCCTTTGTGTTGGCCTTGTCTTCAGAGAAGTAGATATCAAACAGGAGAGGACCCAGGACTGAACCCTGTGGGACTCCACTTGTGACTGGTCAGCAGTCTGACTTGGAGTCAACTACTTTCACACTGTGGGTTCTGTGAGACAATTTGCAACCCACCTAGTGATATAGGGATTGATGCCTAGTTTAGTGAGTTTTTCTAAATCCTGAGTGGAGAATTGTATCAAAGACCTTGGCCAGATCAAAGTAGGCTCTATGATCGACCTTGCCTTCATCCACAACTCTGGTGACTGACTCAAAGAAGTCAACCAGGTTGAGCAGGCATGATTTACTCTTCACAAAACCAAGCTGTGTGGGATCCAGAGTTTGGAGATTCCCTATATCCTTGTTTATTAGGTCCATGATGATGCATTCCAAAGCTTTGCATATCAGACTCATCAGGCTAATAGGGCAATAGTTCCCAGGGTCTGTAGTCACTCCTCCTTTGAGGAGAGGGATGGCTGTAGCAGTGCACCATTTGGTAGGGACAAAGCCTGAGGTGAGGCTGTGATTGAACAGGGTACATAGGTGTGATGCCAGTTCATGTTGTAGTTTATATAGAACACAGCCAGGGATATTGTCAGATCCCACAGAAGCTGTATTCTTGGCCTTGGACAGTGCTGTTTTAACCTGTGTACCAGTAATATTGGGTGCCTAGCAATCTACTGGTATTGTGATTGGTCCTTTGTGGGGAGGGGTAAAGTTGGCACTGAATTTGTCGGTCAGTATATTGGCAATATCTGTTGGCTCGGTATAGTAGGTACCATTGTGAAGTAGCTCAGTGCAAATCTGGGTATTGCCATGGAGATTCTTTACATAACTATAGGAGGCCTTGCAGTTGTCTTTACTATCTGCTGCAGTTCTGTTTTCATAGCTAACTTTAGAGGATTTGATGAGGGATTTCAACTTTTTGTTGAGGCTGATAAGAGAGTTTTTCCATTCTTGGGACTTCACCTTATTCCACATTAGTTTCTTCCTTCTGTTGTAGAGTTTGTTTATGGCAGGGGACCACCAGATTGACTTCCTTTTTTTGGAAAAGAGTGTCTTGGTTCTATTGGGTATGGTGAGATCCATACATTTGTGTACGTGTTCATACAATGCATTGTTGTATGATTCGGCGGTCATGCTACTATTCTTCATCTGCATGGGTGCCGTGAAGTTAGCCACCTCTGCTTTTAGGAGCCCACAGTTAGCTTTGGAGAAGTTTTTCATTGTGGTTACCTTTGCAGGGCTGGGTGGTTAGGAGGGATGTGGATTTCCAAGGTAATTAGTTTGTGGTCGGATCTAACCGGGGAGGAGTTGACTATTGGTATAGAGCAACAGTCGGCCATGTTAGTAATGATCAGTTCAAGGATGTTGCTCCCTCTAGTGCGGGTAAAAACAAGATGGTAAAGGGCATTGGAATTAATGAATTCCAGGAAACGTTGGGCAAGTGTATTGGTATATGATTCGTTTTTCCAGTTAATGGAGCGGTAGTTGAAGTTGCTCAGTATGACAGTGTTAGGTTGGACCCTAATATTCTTCAGGGTGCTTAGGAACGTGGAGTGTGAGTCTTGGGATATGGTTGGGGACATATAGTAGGCTATGATCTAAATCTTGTCTTACCCAATGTTAGCTGCACCTGAAGTATCTGTGATGCGTTATGTTGGACTACAAGTCTGGAGGTGTGTGCATCCTTTATGAATATGGAAACAACACCACCGTTGGAGCTTCGGTCCATGTTTAGGGGATGAAAGGTGTGGAATGAGTTAAATCCTGGTAGTGCTGGGGTGCTTTCTGCTGCTTTGAACCAGGACTCTGTTACAGCACAAATGTCAAAGTTCTCCATTTTAAGGAGTGCTTTGATGAGTGCATTTTGAGATTTAGACTTCTAGTATTGAGCAGGATGACCTTCAGATTGCATAGTTTGTATCTATTATGGTGGTAATTTGGTCTTTGGAACACAGCCTAAAAAAGGCACTATAGAGGATGCAAGAGCCTTGGCCAGTATCCAGAAGCTCAGGGGTGACAGATGCAGGCCATCTTTGGCAAAGCATCGAGGTTGGTCAGTCATGTTATCCCAGGCAGACAGATACTGGATCCCCTTTGAATGATACCAAAAACTTAGCCAATTGTTGGATTCAATAATTTTCTGCTTGTACTATGGTATCATTCTGGATGATGGTAGGATGCTGCTCAGGGCTAGGGTCATACCCACCTGGGCTACATAATCCGAGAGCTCCTCCATGTCTCTTTTCATGTAGTCCAGGAGGTACGTCTTGGGTCATTCACACCCACATGTACAATGACAGAGTCATATTTGTACCTGTTGATAAGGGACCTAAGTGCGTGCATTATGTGGTGGATCCTGGCACCTGACAGGAAGCTGACAGTTACTGTCTCCTTATTCAACCTAGTGAGTGGGATATCAGTGTGCCACACTATTGTGTCACCTATGACTAGTGTGTTGGGTATGCTGTTTTGCCTTAGGGGCTTTGGTTGAGTGGCACACTGTTTAGGAGAGTTATGTGCCTCATGGTTAGTGTTGTATTGTGTTGTGGTGGCCGAGTGCATTTCTGCCTTGGAGGCCTCTGCTGTTTCGGTAGATTTTTATTGAGAGCCTCCGCAAAGGTGGGTGTGTGGTTTGTGTTTTTATGTGAAGGCAGTGATGGTGTGTGTTCTGGAGGGCTATGTGTTCCATGTGGTGTCATGCAAGTGTTGACCTTCTCCTCTTGACCAGCTATTCTGGTCTTGGCTGGAGAGTGCATGGCTTCCAGTTTGGATATATAAGTGCATCTCTCGCAAGTCAGAGTGTTGGGAGTTAAGAGGAGAGGGTTGTCAGTGTATATGTGGCAGTTGCTACATTGCCTCAGGATGCCCAAGTTCACCAGGTTAATAGGAGAAAGCACAGGGAACTGACATTTAGACATGCCTAGAGGGGTGGGTATTAATAATAAGTACTGGAGCTGTTTCCTAGTAGAACATTTTGTGCTGGTAGCACTTTTCTACAAGAAGTCTGCTAAAGTCTTAAACTAATAATCTAGTAAAAGAGCAGGAGAGGTGAGAACTAGCATATCTAAGGGAAAAATTGATGAACAGACATTTTGGAACTGCTCAGAAGCTTACAGACAGTCTTGGATACAGCAAATCTGCATCTGGACTAGACTAGCTATAGGAAAGGATTGGAAATGTGAAAATGCAGGCTTTTAAAACAGGAAGTTGAAAGAGATGGAAAAACTGCCCAAACGGCCAATAAACTACAATTTCTGGGCCAGAAACCACTCCTCTTGTAGTAGATAAGCTACATAGTGCTTACTACTCCCACTGATAAGCTAGAAGGCTTCCCTCCAACACAGAAAAGCCTGGGGGGGGGGGTTCAGAAGCTTGCAAACAGTCCTAGATACAGCAAATCTGTATCTGAACTAGACTAGTTACAGGAAAGGTAGGAAACAAGCTTAGAATTTGTGTTTACAGAAAAGCAGCTAAAACAGCACTAAAAACAATTCAAATGCAGTGCAAGCTAGAACACTTGAGTTGTAGCAATATTAAAGCAAATATAGTTTAAATAAAGACAATTTATTCAAACAGCATTCTGAACTGAATTCAATTATTATTTTATTCAACTCTGAACAGTTAAAAAGTGCCAACAATATACTTATCAGCTCTACATTTCCAGATTGTTTGAGAAGCACACTCAGTCAGAATACAAGGAGATTCTAGCAATGGTAGATTCTAGCAAAGTGTTTTTTTGTTATTTTTTTAGTAAAGTGGAAAGGGAGAAAGGAGGAACAGAATATAATTCAATGTTTAGAAACTAAGTGGGTTAGCCTTCTCAAATGTTCTTTCTTATTAGGTTGAATGAGCTAATGACACTAGACTGGGAGGAGCGTCCCAGATCAAATTTACAGTAGGGGCAGGAAACTGCAAAGCCACCACATATAAGGGCAAGATACCAATAGGTGGGAGGGTAGGAAACTATTTTAGGCAGAATACACTACAGAAATGTTTATCACAGCAGAAAAAAAGCAGTGAATCACTAAATGAAAGTTTTAAACAGATAAAGGAGCAAGGAGACTCTAGAGAATGCTTTTAACTACAAACAAATCAGTTATATAATATACTCCTTGGCATGAAATCAGAACAAACAAACAGATGTTTAACAAATGGAGAAAATTTCCAGTTAATACCTTACATACAGTGAAACTAGCTAGAAAAGATTTACAAACAGTGTGACAGCAAAAACCTTATTTATCAGGCCCTGTGAGGCAGAAAATGTTAGTACAACCATGCAGATTAGCTTATAGCTATAAAATGCAGTAAACAGTATGCAGCAGACAATAAAAAGTTCTATAAATATCTAGAATAAGCAATAACTAGTAAAAATAAGAAAAAAAAAACAGGATACTTATTGTAATATATCACAGATCAGAGTTTTGGTCAGTGCCCCTCCTCTGTTTAGCTCTGTTTGATATGGCAGAAACACTCACAAGGTAACTCCTTAAGTAACAGAAGGTTGAAATCTGACACAGCATAAAAAAAGCTCAAAAGAACCAATGAGGTGTTTACTCCAAGCCCTAGACCAGGAAACCCTAACCAGCCAATGACCATCAACACTACACTCTCACTGAAGTGGAAAATGTTTTTTGCTAAACTAAGATGGCCTGGAAAATGTGCATAGAACACACAGCCTCTGCAAACAAACTAGGCCCAGAACACAATCTTGAATATGGACAATGCTACAGCAACTACTTACACTATTTTAAACCTCCAAAGGCCACTATAGCAAGGACCCACTTATTTCTACACTACTATATGCCTTGCAAATTCTTACAAAAATTAAGAAATCTGATCTAGCAAAACTCAAAACTTGCTATAATAAAACTGAAAAGTTTGCCACACCAAAAAATGTCACATCCCATCACTGTTTGGCTTTAAAATAACTATTTTGGCTCCAACTACCAAATCTACTTGCTTATAATCAACTCACTTTCTTCCACTAAATAGTAAGTCAGCCAGAAAAAATACCAGAACTTCAAAATCTACTAATACACTACTCGGATAACAGGGTATTGCATTCCAGTAACAAATCCTTCCTAATTATTTCTAAACCTAGCAATGCAGCTGGAGTTTCCCCTTTACTCTAACTGCATAGCCAAAACTGTGAATTCCCTACCATTAAATATTAGAACAACAGTTAACATTTCCAACTTTAGCACAAAATGTAGTAGCAAATAGATGTCTTAAGGCAGCTAAAGAAACACAACCTGTTATTTTTGTATTTGAATAGTATACCCCCACTAAGCATATGTATACTTAATGTGCTTTTTACCTACAATAACAGTACTGCTATTATTTGTATCCTATCTAGATTATATGATTTTATCTACCAAATGTATAACACATATTTTCATTTTGTACTTGCATATGAGATTGAATCAATATTAGAGTGTTTTTGTTCAAGTGTGAGTTTTTGGTATTTAGGCCCTGCATCTGAGCAGGCTTCTGCTTGTTTGTACTAAGCTGAACTGAGGTGGGCTACCAGCCACAACTCTGAGTTAGATGACAAGTGGCTTCTGGGCCTCCAAAAAATATAAGTTGCCTGTTTTATTGCTTATGTATACCATTTATTGCACTTCTTTATTGCCTGCCACCTACTTTTATACTGTATTTATTTACTGTATACTAAACTACACTGTTTTACTGCAATTGACTGCTACACTGTGCCTGTAAAATCAAATTTTATTTTGTTTTCACTGTTTAGCAAACTTTCTTGTTGTTTTTTCTATTTCTTAAGTATGCATGGGTATTTTTTCACTGTTTCAAAGCTATCTGTTCTGCTTGCTATAGTTTTCCCACCAAGCAGTACTTAATTAATTGATCTGTTAACAGTTTAAATAATTCTTTAGGGACTCCTGGCTGATTTTCTACTTTTTTTTTCTGCTGTGTTAAATATTCTCTAGTGTTTCCCACTAAAACTAGAGTAGCTAGTAGCTGCAGCATAGTCGAGATCTAGGCCTTCTGCTTCTGGAACTGTTTGTAGTAGTTTGTTTGTTCTGAGCACATTTTCCAGGCCATCATAGATTGGAAGGGGCCTAGCTGAACTTTAGTGAGAGAATTGTGATCAATTGGCACCTGACTGGTAAAGGGAGGCTGATCTAGGGCCTGGAATAAGCATCCTCAATGGTCCTTTTGAATTTTGTTAGAGTTTTTTTTTTCCCAAGTTTTAGCTTTTGGTGTTTATGCCCTGCATCTGAGCAGGTTTCTGCTTGTTTGCATGTCACGCAGCACCACACAATTGTGTGCCAAAGCTGGACAGTTAAATTCAACAAAATTTCCCTTAAAACCCAGGCAGAAATATCCATTTGCTGAGCTCCTCCATGATCATTTTTGAATAGCCATCCCTAGAGACAACAGTCTTCAACCTAGCATTATGGACAGTTGGGCTACTCTTGTTTCTCCTGCTAACTTTGTTGATTTGGGTCTCTTGAGGCAGTGTAGCAATTGCCTCATGTACACAGACAACCCTCTACTAATAACACAGTCTAGTCCAAAATGCAAGAGATGTATTTACATCAAGAATCAAAAATCCACGCTCTCTAACACTCATAACAGCAACATGGAGAAAGTTGTCAACTCAACCACTACTGCACGTTCATAGTACCACTACTCATACACATACCACTATTCATACACATAGTACATATCAAACATGTAAATCCACATATGTAGAGGTTCGCTCAAAAACTTACAGAAACACCAGAGACCTACAAAACACAAGTCTGCTATAGCTAACACAGTCTCCACAGCACCCATGACACATAGCAGCACCAGTGTCTCACTCACCAAGCCTGTAAGGCATAATACTTAAAACCCAAGTCTTCTTGTCATTGCAGACTTAACAGTGAGACAAATGTCTGTTCCACTCACCAGGTTGGACAAGGAGAAAGTCAGGGTCAGCTGCCTGGCTGGTACAAGGATTCACCAAAGCATGCATGCACTCAGGTCTCTCAGCAACAAGTACCGTTATGACTGTCATAGTTCATGTTGGCGTGAATGACTTGAGATGTACCTCACTGGACAATATGAAGAGAGACATGGTTGAGCTCACTGAGTATATGTTCTAGGCAGTTATGCCCCTACCCTTGAGCAGCATAGTTCCCTCATCTAGAATGATGCCACAGTATAAACAAAAAGTGAATGATTTCAATAATTGGCTTAGCATTTGGTGTCATTCCAAGGGGATCCAGTTCCTGTGTGACTGGGAAGCCATGGTCGACAAACATTGCTGCTTTGCCAGAGACAGTTTGCACCTAGGACCCCTAGGCTTTCAGCTGCTGGCAAAGACTCTTGGCCCCCATAGTGCCTCTTTTAGGCAAGGTCTCAAAAACAACATTACCAATGTGAAATTAACAATCAGGACAAAATAAAGGTCATGCTGCTAAATGCTAAGAGCTTAAACCAAAAACGGCACTCCCTGGAAATGCTTCTTATCATTAGAAAATGTAGATGTCTGTGCAGTTGCAAAAACTTGGTTTAAGGCCTCAGATTAAACCCTGGCCCTGCAAGGCTACAATGCTTTCCACACCAATAGACTGCACAAGGAATGTGTGAAAACCAAAGGAGGTGGTGTTTCAATCTATATTAGAGATAAATTCACCTCATGTCTAGTTAGACTGGACAACTCCATGAAGTTACTCCAGGTCCAGGTTGCCATGGGTAAGACTCCCATTCAAGTACTAACTGTTTATAGATCCCCTCCATGGGTCATGGCACCCATGATGCCTACTATCAAAACTGAAGAAATCCAAAATTTACAGAATGCACTGGTTGTGGGGGATTTCAATTATCCCACCATCAACTGGGAAACTTACTCTAGTCTAAACTCACTAGCACAAATGTTCCTTGACTTTGTGAATTCAAATGGCCTCGAGCAAATTGTTCATACCCCAAGAAGAGGAACAAAAATTCTAGATCTGGTCCACACCAACATGTCCGACAGGTGCACTGCTGCAACTGACGGACCCTCATTATTTAAAATTGATCACAAATCAGTTACTTTTGTACTGACACTAACACCAGAACTCTCAAAGAGTGAAATCAGACTAAATGACTTCACCAAGGCAAACAATACCCTCCTAGGTGAAGGTATAAATGCATTTCAAGCCCCACCCCAAGTGGAAAGTGGTAACAATGCCGAAGCTTACCCTAAAGCACTTTTAAATCACTTGCATGTGTATAAACTTGGCTGTACCAGACAGAATCAAAGCCAGAGCCCCAAGTAAACTCAAGCTGCCATGGTGGACTTTCAGCATCAACAAACTCTACAATAAATGCAAAAAGTTGCTGTCCAAGTAAACAAAGACAAGGACCCAACAATGGAAAAGCACCCTCCTCAGCCTTAACAGGCAAATAAGACAACTTGTCAAATTGTCCAAGAGCTCCTTTGAGAGAAACCTAATAAGTACTGCCAAGGATAGCCATAAGTCCTTTTAGATATATGTACATAACCTAAAGGGTAGGATCCATGCATGTGCAGAACTGCTGGCCAATGGTATCACACACTCTGACTCCACAGAGATAGTGAACCTGCTAGTGGATGGGTTTGGCAAAAATTTCACTCCCTTATCCCCTCCTAACTTACAACAAACCATCCACCAACCTTCCCACCTTACATATCTGAAGAGCAGGCCCTCAAAGCCCTGTCAAAGGCAAAAAATGTGGACTCTATGGGACCAGATAACATCCCAGGCTGTCTCCTAAACAGGCTAAAACATGGACTAGCATCACCACTAAGTACTCTTTTCAATCATAGCCTAATCACAAGGTTTGTTCCTGTGGAATGGAGAACAGCTACAGTTATTCCCCTCTACAAAGGTCACCTAATAATAGGCCCAGGGCATTACAGATCCATAAACCTGACCAGCATCATCTGTAAGGCCAGAGAACATGTCATTATGAACCTCATAAATAAAGACATAAGTGACCTTCAAACCCTGGACCCTACCCAATTCGGCTTTGTGAAACCATATCCAGCTTGTTAAATCTCATCAATTTCTTTGAAAGTGTGAGCAAGGCCATTGATGAGTGAAAATCTGTGCACACAGCATACCTTGACTAGGCAAAGGCTTTTGACATAATCCCACATTCAGGCATTACAGATAAACTTAACAAACTGAGTGTAAACCCCTTCATTTTAAGATGAGTGGCCAATTGGCTTACAAACTCGACACAAACTATCAAAGTGGATGACTCCACATCAACCAACAGACTTGTTACCAGTGGGGTGCCACAGGAGTCAGTGCTGGGCCCCCTTACCATTTGGTATATACTTCTCAGAAGTTCAGGTCAAAACTAAAGGGTTGTGGCTGACCAGGTTTGCAGATAACTGCTAACTAGGTGAAATTATTGAATCCCCAAATGATTTCAGTATACTCCATGATGGTCTCACACAGACCAACAATGATTTCAGTATACTCCATGATGGTCTCACACAGACCAACAATGGTGTATTAGCCATGGTCTCAAACTGAATGTAAAGGAATTCATCATCAGTCCCTTCAACACAGACAATGTCCCTTCATACTATCAAATCAATTAGAATACCCTAAGTACCCATGAAGTGGTAAGGGACCTGGAATCACAGGCTGATCATGACCTTAACTTTGACCACCATATGTCTACAATTGTAAGGAAAGCGTTACATGTAGCTCACTTGATTAATAAAGACATTGCCTTGAGGACAAAAGAAGCTATAACCCCCTAATACTCGGCACTTATCTGGCCCATAATTGAGTATGACACCACATTCAGTATGTACCGTACTAAGCATCTTCAGCAATAAGAGAGACCTCAGAGGTTTCTAACAAAGAAGATCAGTGGTCCCCAGCATGTGCCTTACATGGACTGACTAAAATCCCTGTCACTATACTCCGTATCATAAAGAATGCTTAGGGGAGACTTATGTCTGACCTACAGAGCAACCCAAGACCCAAACCTAATGAACTTACTGCATATATGTAAATCAAATGGGTCTAGAGTTACCAATTCCAGGGACTTAAACATGGCCTGTGACTTAAATAGAACATGTTTGAGGAACAGATTTATCTCCCAGTGACTGCCACATATTTGGAACAGGCTACCAATTCATGTAAAACAGAGCATCTCTATGGCACTGCTCAAGAGGAACCTGGATAAGTGGATGGGGCACCATAAATTCTTATTGGGGATAGTGCCCACAACCCTCCTTGACATGGGCAGTCATTAATAAATGCAGTCTTGGGTATTGACTAGTACCACTATGGTACTACATTGGGTTGAAATGGCTAGGCTTAAAATCACCTCCGGGTCAACAGCCTAGTAATTTCCTGTGATCCTATGAATATTTGTATCTGTAGAGTATATATGTATCTTATTGTAATTTACAAATGTGAAGCTTTTCTCCCCAGGCCTCCACTAAAAAAAGGACATTTTGTCCATTTGGACTTTCCTGGTCAGGCTTTCCTAGTAAACAAATGTAAAATGAAATAAATAAATGCTTCAACTGTACATTATTTACTAATTCTATTTTAACCCAATCTGCTGTTCAGATTCTTGGGAGGGCTTTTTTTCATATTAGTTTATAACTAAGTACCAGGCTAACTCCTGTTGTGGGCCATTTTTAGCATAGTCATTTTCCCTTCTGGTGCTTTAATTAACCATATGATGTTAGACTGGCATTACCCATCCCATGATCACTAATTATATATTATCCCAGTTGAGAATAACTGGGATCATACCATAGATAATTTGAGAGGAGTAATGCATGGGATAAACCATTTAGGAGCTGCCTGTGTCCATTAGTAGTATAAGGATCAGTCTTGAAGTAAATGTTTTGTTTCCCATGCATAGATCCAAGTTGCATTTGAATACAGATGGGGATGAGCTTTGTTTTATATTGGTGAGGAGTCTGTTCCAGAGCAGTAGCATCCTCTGCAAGATATACCCGTCTTTCCAGCATAACCCATTGCACACTGCTATTATAATTTCACAGTGTGTGTTACTCTGTGTCTATTTTTATTTCTGTTTCCTGTAGAAGTTCAGTATCAGAAGCCTAGTCACACATGGGTAAGAACATGTTGGCCAAGGGAACAATAGCTGTGCTATTTTTATTCCAAAATGGTTCTTTCACATATATTTTACCCACTTTAATAAAAGCTTCTATGAATATTAATCTGGTTTTGGCAAGAAATAATAATTATTTTTTTTACACCCTCTGTCTTTTTTTCTCATAGATTTAGTACCTGCAGAGTTTGACAGCTGTTGTGTTATCTTTGTTAACATCTGATTCTTGGGACTGAAACTACACTGATTGAAATGTGCTTATCTGAGCTCTGCTAGTTATGGTCATATTACAACTGTCATTATTCCCCACAACAGTTACCAGAATATAGATCATATTTCTGGTAATCATTTATTTTTTTTTTTATTTAGCTCTTACCCCCACAACTTCTGTATTCTATATACTTAATCCTCTAATATTCTCTGTCCTCACAGCCCTTTCTCCTTTCTGCTTGTTCTCTGCTTCTTAGCCCCACTCCCATACAAGTTTTGATTCTCATTTGGAGTTATCGGCTAGGCTTAAAATGGCCCTTCAGGGCAGTTAGCCTAGTATTCTCCTATGAGCCTATCAACCTTTTTGAAAGGTAATATGAAATGTGGCTTCTGTAATGAAGACAGGTATATATTAGAGGCAAAATCTTTATTTGTAGAAAAAAGGACTGTACATTGGTCAGTAAACAAAATAAATTAAACTAAAAGGAGGTAATTGTACTAGCATCTGAGTAGTCTATTTAGCTGAGTGTTGCACATGCCCTGCCCTTTATGTAGATAAAACCAATACAGTTTTAAGGAAATGCATTTATGAACACTATTATGACATAGGAGAGCGAATAGTAATAATGCACTTTATAATCATTCCATTTCATAGATTCATAGGTATGTATTAGGCTAATGGCCCTGGGGCCTTTACAAGCCTAGCCCATAGGATTACCCTGGCATCATACCACCCAACCTTAGTTCCCAGTCCCTCTGTCGAGTAAAGCCACTGGAGTGATCCCTGGGGTGAATTTTCAATTTCCCATCCACTCATCAAGATTCCTCTTGAAGAGGGCTAGTGAGGTGCATGTTCTGTTGATTGTGGTAATGAGGTTGAGGTCTCTGGAGCATGTGGTCCGGAGGGATTGGGATTTCTTTAGATGTAGCATTTCTAACAGAGCTGGGTCATACATGGCTTTGTAAGTCAAGCAGAGAACACCTCTAAGTAGGCGATGTGAGACAGAGAATAGTTGCAGTTTTTTTAGTCTGTCCATATAGGACAAATGTTTAGGGCCTAGGATCCTCTTTGTGAGGTACGTTTGTGGCCTCTCCAGTTGTTGCAGGTGTTTAGTGAGGTACATGTCAAATGGGGCATTATACTCAATGATTAGCCTAATGAGGGAAGAGTAGAGGGAGACAATGACCTCTTTCTTGCTGGATGCAAAACCCTTAGCAATGAGATGTGCCACATAGAAGGACTTTCTGACCACAGTGGCAATGTGGTGGTCAAAAGAGAGGTTGCTGTCAACCTGTGTTCCCAGATCTCTTATACGCCATCTGTGTTGAGTGGACTACCATCGATGTGGTAATTCATGGGAACTGTTTTTTTCCCAAAGGGGATGATGACACATTTTTTGGCATTGCGCTTAAGGCCATGGTTCTAACACCAATTGTTGGTCTCAGTGAGGCCTTTCTGTAGGATGTCAACATCACTTGGGGAGTTAATAATAGCTCCCAACTTGCAATCATCTGCAAACTTTGTCAGTCATAGTCTCTTCATGTTGGCCTGGACTTCAGAGAAGTTGATACCAAACAGGAGAGGACCCAGGACCAAACCCTGTGGGACTCCACTCGTGACTGATCAGCAGTCTGACTTGGAGTCAGCTACTTTCACTCTGTGGGTTCTACCTGTAAGCCAGTTTGCAAACCACTTAGTGATATAGGGGTTGACTCTTAGCTTAGTGAGCTTTTCTATGATTCTTGAGTGAAGAATGGTGTCAACGGCCTTGGCCAGATCAAGGTAGGCTGTATAAACCACCTTGCCTTCATCCACAGCTCTGGTGACTGACTCAAAGAAGTCAACCATGTTGAGCAGGCATGATCTACCCTTCACAAAACCAAACTGTGTTGGATCAAGAGTTTAGAGATTCCCTATATCCTTGTTTATTAGGTCCATGATGATGTGTTCCATAGCTTTGCATATCAGACTCGTCAGGCTAATAGGGCAATAGTTCCCAGGGTCTCTAATCACTCCTCCTTTGAGGAGAGGGATGGCTGTAGCAGTGCACCATTCAGTAAGGGCAAAGCCTGAGGTGTGGCTGTGATTGAACAAGGCACACAGGTGAGGTGCCAGTTCACTCAGTAGTTCATGTAGAACACAGCCTGGGATATTGTCAGGTCCCATAGAAGCTGTATTCTTGGACTTAGACAGTGCTGTTTTAACCTGACAGCAGTAATACTGAGTGTCTGGCAATCTACTAGTATTGTGGCTGGTCCCTTGGGAGGGGGTGAGGGGTAAAGTCGGCACTGAATCTGTCACCCAGTATATTGGCAATACCTGCTGGCTTGGTATAGGAGGTACCATTGTGCAGTAGCTCAGAGGAAATCTGGGTATTGCTGTGGAGAGTCTTTACATAACTATAGAAGGCCTTGTGGTTCTCTTTACTATCTGCTGGATTTCTGTTTTCATAGCTAGCTTTATAGGATTTGATGAGGGATTTCAACTTTTTGTTGAGGCTGATAAGGGAGTTTTTCCAGTCTTTGGATTTCACCTTATTCCACATCAGTTTCCTCCTTCTGTTGTACAGTTTGTTTATGGCAGGAGACCACCAGATTGACTTCCTTTTTTTGGAGAACATCTTGGTTCTGTTTGGTATGGCGTGATCCATGCATTTGTGTACGTGTTCATACAGTGCATTGGTGTATGATTCAGTGGTTATGCAACTGATCTCCATTTGCATGGGTGCCGTGAAATTAGCCACCTCTGTTTTTAAGAGCCCAAAGTTAGCTTTGGAGAAGTTTTTCATGGTGGTTACCTTTGCGGGGTGGGGGGGGGGGTGGATTTCCAAGGTGATTAGTTTGTGATCGGATCTATCCAGGGAGGAGTTGAGTATTGGTGTATAGCAACAGTTGCCCAAGTTAGTAATGACAAGGCCAAGGATGTTGCTACCTCTACTGGGTGTAAGAAGGAACTGGTCCAGGGCATTGGAATTAATGAATTCCAGGAAACATTGGGTAAGTGTATTGTTACATGTGTAGTTTTCCCAGTTAATAGAGGGGTAGTTGAAGTCGCCCAGTATGAGAGTGTTAGGTTGGACCCTAATATTCTCCAGGGTGCTTAGGAATGTGGAGTGTGAGTCTTGGGACATGGTTTAAAAAAAAATGATTTTGGTATTCTTGACAGAGTAGTCCCTGACTTGAGTGTTTGAACTTGGGAGACTACCCTTGAATATAAAGAGCTCTCATGGCAGTTAAAGTTAAATGAGGCTGTAGATCCAGGTTTAAATGAAAATATGTCAATTTTCTCTCTGTTAAATTAAAAGATGTCAGATTATGTATTAGGTCTCATAAGATTTTTATATTATAAAATAGTTTTATGACATTTTAGAGGAATAGTTTATATTTATTTTTGTTAATTGTGTTTTAGTATGATCTAAAATGCATGTAAATACATTTAAAATGGATTTAATGTACCTATAACATTTAGTGACTTTGATGTTTATGTATATTCTTTAGTATTTGCAGTCTTTTGTGGCCATGTGACCTTACACTATAAACTGATTTGTTGCCTGAACAAGAGACTACATTTTGAAGAAGTCTGATTGTTTAGATGGATGAAAGCAAATGTGAAACAATTCTAGTTTGTTGTGTGATTTGGTTCATAATAAACCTGTGTGTAGTATCTCCTGTGCGATGCATTTTCCTTCTGGTTCATCAGTACTGAGTGTGTTCATGCTGTTTTCAGCACTGTATCAGGTTAAAAATCATTGAAGCACATACCAGCCTTTCTTCTTTTTTGATCCTTGGAACAGTATATTGAATTGCAGGAAGCATTGATGGTCAGTATTATAGGTTCATAGGTAGGTACTAGGCTATCTGCCCAAAGGCATTTATAAGCCTAGTTGGAAAGTGTTGGCTTTCGCCGCCCCCTTAGATTAGTTCCCTGTGCCTCTGTCCAGCAGAGCCACTGATGTGATCCCCGGGGTAAATTTCCTGTTTCCCATCCACTTGTCAAGGTTTCTCTTGAAGAGTTAGTGAGGAGCTCTGCCTAATGTAGATTGGAGTCTTGTTCCAGAGCAGGGGAAGTCTCTGGGACAAAATAAACAGTAACACCAAACATATTAATACAAGGCACAACAATATTCCAAGTAATCAAAGCACCCCAAATTTTACTGACAACCCATTTACCTCACGTGATACCACCTATCAACATTCCACTTCAGGAGAAATCACTGGAAAAGTACTAATTAAATAACTTTAAAGTTGACAAAAAAACAAAAGAAAATCCAAACATAAGCATACCCACTCTTCTGAGTTTTTAATACAGTTGTAGCTCTTCATCTAGACAGTCCTTTTGCCCATATTTTTAACCTGTGAATCACTACCAGTTTAGTAATGCAACTGAAACATTGTCCAATACGTCCATTATCAAAATTTCAATTGAAAAAAAAACATGCACTTTTGTTCTATTTCAAACAACAGCTCAAACAAAAAAATACTTAGAAAATATATCTCTAAACAAATTATATCAATACCCATGGACTTTTAACAAATGCCAAACATGGATTTACAAAAGGTTTCAGCATTATCTCTGTGATTTACAAAGTAACTGATATAATTGATAATAATATTAGCAATAACCTTTATACAAAGGAGTGTTTGTAGATATGACTCACACCTCTGAAACAGTTGACCATGTTCTGGTACTAAATTTAAATATTAACTTTGGTCCTGGTGTTATAAACTGGTTTGCAAACAATCTAAGCAGAAAAACATTTCAATTAACAGTGGGAAATTCCACCTCAAACATTAGCCATTACTTTTTGTGTGTCCTCCAGGTGTCAGTACTAGGTCCATCCTACTCCTATTGAACCATCTATGTGAATGACATCCTGCTTAACTCCAGTAAATCTCTACCAAGTCTGCAAAACAAACTGCAGAATTCCTTTCAATACACAGCACATGGTAAACTGACAGTTACCTATAAGATAACAACTTAAATTATATTTGCAGTTGAAGGATATAAAATCTATGGTACTGAAAGACCCACTTGCTAACGTAATCTACTGAAGGAATGAATAGAGGTTCCTTGAGCTATTGATGGAATTGATATTATCTTTCAGACACAAAACTGAGAAAGCAGTTGATAAGGTAATTCTCCAACTTAAAATGATGGGAAGCAAAAAAATCATTAAAAATGTCTTACTACTCAAACTAGAATATGCCCTACAGATCATCACGTTAAACCCCTCAATTAGCACCCACTTACTTCCAATTGCAGTAAATAAAATGCACAGATTTATTTTCCAGGCTAACACAAGAACTCCTCATTGCTTAATACTCCAAAGGTTAAACTATCTACCAGTAACAGCACATTACCAGTATTTCTATTTAGTCTAACAACACACTTACCCTCCCTAAGGTCATAAGTGATTGTAAGATATGGCACAGAGGTATAGAACCTTTACTGTGCCTCTGATAACCTGAATTTAACTGGCTGCATGAGTGCTGGAGGGACTGGACTAAAAAGTATGGAAGAGAGTGGACAATGTCAGATCACTCATCCTGTGGGGAAGAAGTCTGCCTAGGTTCACTGTGACAACAGCATTATGAGCCTGGCAAGCTCCATGCTGAAAGAGGTATGCCACTTGGTCAGGAGTTTGCACATGTGCAGAAGCTAACATGCACCTCCCAAAAGCAGCTATGAATGTCACAAAGCTGCCACTCAGTGGGGATAATTGGGGCACAATTCCTGTTAGCAGTATGATGCTGTATCAGCATCCTTGATCTCCTCACCATTCTGAACAGAAGTTTAGTTGAGACAGAAATCTAAGGTGGGTCCAACAGACCCAACAGGCAAGGATAGGAGCTAGTGGCTGCTGTTAGCAAAGTGCGAGGGTGGGAGAAATGATTGTAAGAATGACAACATGTGAATTAAGGCATCACAATGAATGTACTATATGTCTTAAAAGACCAGCTTTTGTTGCTCCTGTAATAGAAAAAGGCTTTCATAAAAGTTATCATAACATGTTGGAATAGTCTAGTAAGACACTGACAGCTTTTCATACTTAAAACTATCTATTGAAGACGTACAAATGCAAATGTTTGGAGTAGCAGGTTAGAATCGTTATACTTTTTAGAGGCTATAGTGCAAAATATGGAATAGAATTTGGTTGAACTGAGACTGATTGAATACATATGATTTGAGTTTGTTTAGTCCACTACCAAATACAAATAAACTAACAAATAACACAGTACATCAGTGCCAAGAAAAACATGCCCTCTCCAAAAAAAAAAAAAAACACTGAAGACCAGCCTCTGTCACACAGACCTTAGATTAATAGCTTAAGTCTCTTAAAATTACATAAAACTTCACCAGATTCTGATAATGTCTCATGTAATTTTAAGAGATAAAAGTATTTAATCTGGAAATAAATGTCTGGATTACTGAGGATGGTCTTCAGCATCTTTTTTTTTTTTTTTATTAACCACTAAATTCTACAAAAAACTAGTTCCTCCCCTGCAGGATTTACTGCAGGATCCATTTTACTGATATCATGTTTTGTAATTTGGCAAAATAGGTTTTATATTTTTGCATTCGGTTTTTGTGGCATTTGATATTTATGAGCATAATCCCTCGAAGCATCAAATCCAACAATGCAAACAGGTATATATTTACCAAAATAAATATTTTTATTTAATGAGTAGTCAACATGTGACTAAATGTGAATGAAATCTATAAATAAAATCATCTGTTGCCCTGTATTGTTATTTTTATATTTCTACTAACATCTTTCTTTGTACAATGACTCTGTATTGTGTAGTCTTTATATACTGTGGTTCTGAAAACCATTGATAATAGTTTTATTTTCTATATTATGACTCTGACAACAATTGTTCACTGCACTGATGTTTTTCTTGCTTTTTGAGTTCAGTTTGTGGCTCAAAAGAACTTGGGGCAGTCCACCTACACAGTTAACAAATAAATAGACTTAAAAATTTTAAACTGAACACATATCTAAGGCAGCAAAATTACTTTGCCAAGTATATTTCACCACCTCACTCTTAATGTATCTCTAACACTATTCCCCTGCCTCTTCTACCTCTTCCCTTCCTCTGTCTCCAACAACTCTTAATTCTTACAGTCTCAAAACAACCTACCTGTCTAGTCTGTCTCCTATACTCTACCTCCCCTACATCTCCTACTAGCCATTCTTACTTTCCTTTCTTGTTTCCTAACTCCTATACAACTAGATCCTACCCACTTTAAATAAGCATCTGCCTAACTATTAACTCATTTTGCTCTAAGCAGCTTAAATAATATTGTAACTAGTCACATTTACTTCTGCTAATTGTTTAAAACCGTGTTTGTAACAACTCACATACTTGTCTGCCAATTGTTAATACTCTGTATAATTGAATTGCCCGAGGAGCTTTTTTTTCTCTCCAGGTCTCTGCTTGTAAGATCCTATAGCTGATTATTAAATTTTAGTAACATAGTAGTAACAAATTGTTTTCTAGTCCTGAGGAGCTTTTCTGTCTGGGTCTCTGTTGAAAATGAGCCAAAAGCTCAGCCAGACTAACCCGGTTAACAAATGTAAAATAAATAAACAAAATAAATAAATAATTCTAGTTGGCCTCATTCAGTAAAAACAGCATACATTTTGCCACATCATACAGAATTTTACAAATCCCTTAAATACTCTGTATGGGAAATAATCAATACTTAGGATTGTATAAGCTTTCCAAGTAGTAACAGTCCAGGAGAACATGTTAAATTGCAAAGAGATCCTAAAATAAAGCTTTAAAATATGAATCAGGTAAGGAATATCTACTGGTAAAATAGCAAACTAAAAAATATGTTTTTTATTATTGTATAACAATGTGCATTATGAAGTTAAGTGACTTGATATATTTTTAAAAAATTGATATGGAAAATATTGTACACGATTAATTACAGGTAATATATTTTTAGATTCTTATGTCAATAGTCAATATATTTATTAATAATTATAAACAAACTTGCAGTTTTCTAAACAGATAGTAGCAAAGAATTTTAAATTAAAATTTAAAGTCATTACACAAAATAAAGACAATGAGTATTAAGGTTTTCTTTTTTTTTTAATTTATCCTTTGTTGACTGGGATAGTCCCGCTGGACTAGTAGCTTCTCTTCAGGAGAGACCTGAAGTGATATTTATACTATTAGTGGATATTTGTCCAGGGTCAGGGAACTTCCCCTACTGTGGGATATTTTACATCCACCTGACCTACCACCAGCTGAAGCAGTTAAGGTGCTGGTTTAACATCACATCTGTAGGTCAACACACTCAAGACTGCAGCACTCCCCTCTTAATTCTGCACTGTAACATCAGCAATCTAGTCACCTAGATTGGGAAGAGAAACACCAGCCTGCTGGTCTTACAGAAGCAAAGGTAAGTATATTACCTGCTGAGCCACTAACACTGTCATAATGTAAATATCTGTTATTTTATGGCAGTGATTTCTCCTGTTTCTGGACTCTTTGTTTATAACATGACTCACCCTTTAAAAGAGATTTCCAGTCCAGTTATGTTTTCTCTATTTCATACACATTCACCATAGCATTATACAGCCATAGTCGGCTTTATTCATGTACTTACATAGTTATCTTCATTGTATTATAGTCCCTTCATTAATAGTTTTGTACTTGGAGGGCTCTGATCCTGATGCCTCCTTGAATTACTTGATTTGTATAATCTTCAAATGATAATGTACCCCACCACCTTTTCAAATATTTATAAATGAAATGATCAGCATATCTGTTTAGCCCTTGGCATACAATCCACCTTTTTCCCTCTACGTAGATTATTATTTAATCATAGCAGTTCTAAAGTTCTTGTTAATTTTCTCAGTTCTGCCATCTAACAGGTCCTACAGTTACCCCTCATAAAATAGAGGTCAGTATGCTGGCATCCCCTTCTGCACCAGAAATAAATGGGGTTAGTTACTTGATTATAAACTTCAGCATATCAAAGGAGTATTTGTAAATCAGTCATTCAACATTCTCTGATGGTTCCTAGAATCGTAAGCTTCAATAGCAATCTCAAGGTTGTTGTTGTTGTTTGTCTTTCAGCTTTTCCCGGTTAGGGGTCGCCACAGCGGAACTCCGGTCCACTAATGATTGGCAGTTGTTTTTTATGATGTCGAGTTGCCAGCCTGACGCCCAACGAAGGCACACCCATTCAACGCATGCCTTTTGAATGCCCACTCGACCACGGGGAGGACATACAGACTCCACACAGAAGGAACTCCCAACCCAAGCCGAGAATTGAACGGGAGAACCTCTTGCTGTGAGGCAACAATGCCACCGCTGCGCCACAGCGGAAGTTAAGCAAGGTATTTTTCCTATACAAGAGCTTCTTTCAAAGTGAACCAAACAACATTAATGTCTGTTGGAATGCTGGTTAACAGTGTAGATATGTACAGCTGTTGTTTCTGAGTAGTTTAAATTGGTTAATGCACATAGGTATAATAACAAATTGCATATCTGCTGACCAGAAACTGATTCTCACAGTGTATATCTCCATACTGTATGACTGTAAGAAATTTGTATAATAACATGAAAGCTTCCAGGTAATCTACAAAGCAAAACTTTAATATTAGTTGGTTCTTCATGATTAATAATGACTAAAATTGTATAGAGCAATTGCAGGTTTTCTTTTAACTTAATTGATTTGTATATGGCAGTTTAATACTGTATTACATATCTTGAATGTGACAGCAACATTTTAAATATCACATATTAGAAGTTAATACATATAAAACATTTCTCACCTTTGAAAATGCATAAAAGAATCAAAGTGAAGAGGAGGTTAAATGCATAATCCCAGTACTGCATGTTGTGATCTGTGGCTGTATTACAAGACAGTTGAATTCAAACTGAATGCATATATAATGAAGGATGTTTTCCAGGAAACAAGTCACCACTTACTGAGAAAAGGGACAGAGAAACACAAATAGAGGAAGGAACTTGATTCTTAAAGTAGAAATACTGCTTGTCAAACTACACAGATAAAACTATCACGCTGCTACTTTTTCTGCTGGGAGTCGCACTATTATTTGCTTGTTATTAAAGCAGAGATTCACACAAATTTGAGATGGCTTATGTGGACTGGGGCAGTAAATATGCTTCGCCTGAACTGCAGTGGACAGAGTTAGCAATAATTATTAATGGTTGTGTAGTATGTAGTAGGAGATTTTACCCTGCACAGACAACTGCCAAAAAATAGTAAATTTTACTGAGTTTACATACATTTTCATGAAATGGTGTGATCACATTTCATGCTTCTAACTAGGAAAACCATTCAGGTGAGACTGACAGACTGAGGAGCTCTTTACTGAATTCATAATGTGGCCATTTTGTGTGGCAAAGCTCCCCCCAAAATCCTTCACACTGGAAACTTCACCACTGTGGTATCCACTTATTACATTTAGCTTTCAAAAGACTGAACCTTAGAAAGAAATATAAAATAAGTAAAACAAAGTTTCTTTTAAACTGATTCCGTTACTGATAACTAAATACGGAACATAAGGATAAAATACAGGAAGGAATCAGCTTATTTTACTCTAACCAAATATTTACTCACTGAGCAGTGTTAACATCATGTGGTTGAGCCTTCACTATCAAAAACAGCTTTAGAGACTCCTCAGAATGTAAATATGGCTTATAAATATTTGCTGATCTATATAATGTGATGATTTTAACATTGATAATTAAGACTGTGAACTACTAACAACTTTCATCCTGTGGTCCAAGCTTTGATTCCCTCAGTCACTGTATGCCTACTGTATGACAATGATCAAGTCACACACACACACACACACACACACGCACACACACACACACACACACACACACACACACACACACACACACACACACACACACACACACACACACACACACACACACACACACACACACACACACACACACACACACACACACACACACACACACACACACACACACACACACACACACACACACACACACACACACACACACACACACACACACACACACACACACACACACACACACACACACACACACACACACACACACACACACACACACACACACACACACACACACACACACACACACACACACACACTCCATGCATATATATGTAATAGGTAAACACAGATATACACGTTCTATTAAAATAGCTGTAAATAGATAGACAGATGTGTATATCGAATACATTGGGTGATGGAGATAGATGTGTATATGGAATAAATGGGGGGAAAAGTTTTTTCAATAGTGTTGAAGGCATGAGTCATAAACCAGTTTCTGCAATGCTACATCAGATTACTATTTCCTTTTCATTTCAGTGTGATTCAGCAATTCTGCATTTATGGATGCAAGTTTTAAGCAATTTGCAAAGCATATTTTCTATTCTTTTGCCTAAGGTAGGAGGGATTCAGAGAGATTCTCTCCACCCATGCTAATAATAAACTAATGCAAGTTAGTTACTTATCTAGCACAAAAGTGAGAATCTCCAGTTCAGAGAAAAAGGTAACTCCATACTGAGAAATATGTCATTAAAGGCAAATTACTATGTTTCTAAATTGAACACTATATTGTCAAATATGACATACCTTATGTTCTCCCTACCAGCTCATGCATTGTTGTAGCATAGGCACCCCAAGGGGCATGCACATATACATACTCACACATCACACATACCCACACACATAAAGACGCACACGCTGACACACACACACACACACACACACGCACACACACACACACACACACACACACACACACACACACACACACACACACATACACACACACACACACACACACACACACACACACACACACACATTCATGTACATTCAGACATAGTCAGATACCCTTAGACACACAAGGATCCACACACACATGATATACACACACACACACACACACACACACACACACACACACACACACACACACACACACACACACACACACACACACACATGCATGCAGACAAACACACACATACACACACACACACACAACACACACATTCTTGTACACTCAGACATAATGAGAGACCCCTAGACACACAGGATACACACACACATGCACACACACACACACACACACACACACACACACACACACACACACACACACACACACACACACACACACACACACACACACACACACACACACACACACACACACACACACAGGCTCACACATCACATACACACACACACACACACACACACACACACACACACACACACACACACACACACACACACACACACACACACACACACACACACACACACACACACACACACACACACACACACACATGCACACATGCAGACAAACACAACCACGCACACAAACACTCATTCACACACAACCTTACTCACAAACTCATACATATTCAAATCCCTCTAAACACACACATATACACACACACACACACACACACACACACACACACACACACACACACACACACACACACATATGCGACTTACCTTCAGCAGGGTGACCACAGAAACCTTCACACACAGACAAACATGCACCTACATACAGACACACAAACCTGCCCATGTAGCTGCATTCATGCCCCTAAAGTCAAACAAACACATATCCATGCACATACACGCATACCCTTGCCTCCATGATACTAGCAGTTCCATGGGGTAAATAGGTTAATGCTGTCAAAAGATGTCTTTCAATTTTTCTCATAACAAAGGGATTAGAAATGTTCTACCATGTTAATCTGCTGCTCCCATTATTTTGGGGCAGAGCACATGGCTAATTTTCATTAGTCATACCCCTGGGCTGCCTCATTTGTAATGCATATTCACCAGCAAGATCAGTCGCTGTGCTATTGGCATTAACAATGGAAAGTTATAGTGGAACAACAATCTCTTTATTGCTCCTGCTTACTGTATTTCAGAAAACTTAAGATTTAGAACTTCCAGATTGTTGTAAACCTTTCTGAATTTCCCCACCAGCTTTGAACTTTTTTAGTTGTGCCTCTTAACTTGTGGTATCATTTAAAATTTTAAGGAAGTTTATGTTGATGAAGTCCAGAAATATCTTAGCATACATGTTTGAGAATGTGCAAGTCTCCTAGTTGGTGGAAGGATAGCTGAGGTCTTCTAGAAGGATGATGCTTGGCTTAATATAAAGGTACTCCTTATAGGTTAAGTAGGCGATATGGGCTGAGGGAAATACGGGGGGCCTATATGTAGCTATGATATGATAAGGTGTATTGTTAACAGTATGTTGGATGTGGATGAGTGTCCAGTCATTGTCTTGCCTAACGAGTCTGAAGATTATTATTTTTTTACATTATATAGACACAGCTACCTTTAGTGTCTTCATCTAATGTGGTAGGTCTGAGTGTGTAGTAGGCTTTGAAGCTCTGCATGGATGGACTGCTGTCATTTGTCTAGAACCAGATCTTTGTGATGATGAAAGTATTATTTTTTTCCAAAGTAAGGAGTGACTGTAGATTGTGGAGTTTCTGTTTAAGACTCCTAGCATTGAGCAGCAATAGCATCATGATAGCCAGGTTCTGTTTTGTTCTGTTGAAAGCTTTAGAAGACTGACATTGCTTAAAAAGACACTATGGGGATAGTCAAAGATTTAGCCAATAAAAGAAAGCCTTGGGGGATAGGTGCAGGCCACCTCTGTCAAAGCCCCAAGAGTTGACCCAGTGATCAGGGATGTAGGTATGCACATAGAGAGTAGCCTTACTTTCAACCAACATGTGGCCGCAGTGGTGAGGAAATCTTTTTATGTTGTGCATCTCATAAGTAAGGGCATGACATCTATATCCGGAGAGGTCAATACCCCACTGTACTCTGCCCTTATCAGACCAATCATAGAGTACAATGCTACCTTCATTATGTACCTGACCAGGCATATGCAGAAATTAGAGTGACCTTGGTGCTTCCCTTACAAAAAGAATACAAGGCGTAACAAACCTGCCTAATGCAGATCACCTTAAAGCCCTTTCCCTCTACTCAGTCTCCTAGAGATTGCAGAGGGGTGATCTATTCCTGGCTTACAAGTCATCCACAAACCCAACACTCATGAATATCCTGCATATTCACAAGCCAAACAGTACCAGAAATACAAGATCTGAGGACCCATATTTTGTCTGTGACTTAAACAGAACATGCTGAATAGACAGATATGTGTCCCAGAGACTTCTCCTATAGAAAAGGCTTCTCATGAATGTGAATCTGAGTTCATTTGTTACTCAGTGTAACCTAGACCAGTGGATGGGGAACAGAAAATTTACACAGGGTCTAGCTCCCATCTCCCTAATGGACAAAGGTAGCTTATAAATGCTTGGCCCTCGATGTTCTATTTGGATGGAGGATGTCATTATTCTTTCTGAAAAACTTTGCTAGGCTTAGAAAGGCCCTCTGAGTCATTAAACTAGTAAACATTGATGAATCTATGAGTGTCTGTCAATCCCTTCCTAGGCTGACAGACATTGTACCCCCTTAGAATGACACCAGAAGCTAAGCCAAATGTTAAAGTCAATATTTTTTTATTTGTATTGCATTATTCTTGGGGATGGCAGAATATAGCTCACAGCTAAGTTCTAATTCACATTCTGTGAGCTCCATCATGTCTGCCTTCATATAGTCCAAGGAGGCATGTCTCAAGTCATCTACACCCATGTGCACTATTGCTGTCTCATATATGTAGCTGTGGTGCAAGGACTAGAGTGCACGTGTGATGTGGTGAATCCTGACAAGTGATATACAACTGAATGTACCCTTCTTGTTGCATAACCTGTTGAGTGGTGCATCACTGTGTCTCAATATGGAGTCACCTATGACAAGGAAATTGGAATGTGTGGAAGTTTGCCTTATGAACTTTTGAAATGAGACACGTATATGTATGTTTCCTGGAGGGTGCTACCTGTGTTGTATGTTTTTGAGGTTGCTTAGGGTACTTGTTTGTTAGGTCACATTTTGGAGGCCTTTGCAGTTTAGGATCCTCACATATGTAGGTCAGTTTGTCTGGTCTATGTTGTGTGTGATGGTTTTGTGTAGTGTTATATGGTACTGACAACCTGCATATTAGTTATTGTGGTTTCATGTGAGTTTTACAAAACAGAATCTGGAAATTCTTATAGGCCCATAGGTGATTATTAGGCTATTGGCTTAAGAGTCATTTATGCCTATCCAAGCTTACCCAGATTTACCAAAATATTGCTGAAGTGTCAATAGCCCAAGGAATTTTTAGTTATGAAATATGCTTTTATATATCGAGTGTTCACAGGGTGACCCTGTCCATTAGTGACAAAGGTACCAAATAGAAATTATTACTAATTCTGAAGAGATGTCTAATGCTTTTAATTTTTTTTTCTTAGAATCAGTTTATATAACTATATTATACTGTCTTTATGCCTTCATCAGTGCCTACTGATTTGGCAATCTGCCCTACAATATCCATGGAGTTGCTGATCCATGCACTAAAAAGGACAGGTTCTGCCATATCTATGTATCCTGACAATATTCCAGCAATAATTCTACCAGGAGTACACATGGAACTATGCCATATCTTACACAAAACATGTAACTTACTTCTGATATGTTCTGTTGTCCCTGACTGCAGGAAGAAGTCTATAATTACACCGATTTACAAAAAGATCAACAAGTCAAAAACATCTGATTATCATCCAGTCTGTCTGAGATCTGTAAATGCTATGGGAGATGCTTATTGAATCTCTTTTTTTTTTTTCTCTTCTCTTTTTTTTCATAAATCTTTCTGATTCAGATAATACATGGTTTGTGGAGTTGTAAGTTTCCAGTCTTGTTGAATCCCAACTCTTAACTGAGGTCCATGAACAAACTTCCCCATTATGTCCCAGTTTCCACAATTAGTTTTTGACCGAGTGATAAATGTTTTAATATCATTTCTAAGAGTTTCTCCAATCTTGCAGTTTTGTAAGGCATAATATTGTCTTATTAAACAGTAATCCATGAATGTGTGTGGGTATATCACAATTTACTCGCATTTGGCGTGGTTTGATCAAGACGGTGAATCAGTATATCAGTGTAAGAAAAGAAATGAAGAACAGAGCATTTCTTTTACATTTTCTTTTTTACTTTGTTACTGTTCAGAAAAAAATAGATAATTTTACAAGGGACATCACAAAAACATAAGGAAAATTAGGCATGTTTCTGTTTCTTTAGTTTTGCAGAATGTATCTGATTTTTCTCATATTTTGGTATATCCTCAGTATAGAATGCAGTTATCAGGTATATACTAATACAAAGTCTGACCACAAAATGGTGCTCTAGTGGACAGAATTATTTTTATTGGTACAGGCTCAATTTACAACAGACACTCTGACTGAGCTGTTTTATCAGCATGCAAGGTTTTGATATGATCCTGTATTGTATAATTGTTATATTGTTAAGTATTCAAGTTGCACCACCACACACTTGACTTTAGGAAGGAGAAGCATTTTAATATCTGATGTGCTTTATAAAATTTTTTCCTTGTTTTTGCCAACATGATCTTTTCTGGTGAGTTGGCTCTTGGTATATGATGTAGTGTGAAAGCCTACACTTAAAGGCCTGAAATTATAAGCCGCCTTGCCCTTGCAAAATGGTATGAATAGAATCTGCTTATTTTTCTTTGTCTCCTTCAATTCCAGATCAGAGACTAATCCTAAATTCTGTATATTCCTTAACTGTAAGTACAGATAATGCATGTATATTTGTCTTGCTATATAGTTTAGTATAATGTAGATTCAGAGCATCAGTTTTGCGCACTGAACCTGCCCTTTTCTGAAAGATTGAGAAATGTCCATATCTGAACATGGATCATCAGATCTTTCCATGGGCTTATAGTTAAGCTTCTGCCAGTTACTTAGTGACCTACATAATACAATTCCCAGATAGCTGAGGGTTCCTACATTAGAGGAAGCAAGCTGGTGTGCTTTTGATTTTAACTCACTGAATGGATCATTCAGGGACCATACTCCAGGATGGTTTTGTTAGTATTCAGTTGTAATTTGATGCAAATCTTTGCAGCATGTCCTGAAATGTCTTATACCCTTTCTGAGGGATACGGGACAGAATCAAAGAATCACCTGTGAATAATAGGGACGTATGACACTTACTGAAGTAATATAACCCTCCTAATGCCTTGCATTCTTAAATCCAATGGAAAAGAGGTTCAGTCACTGAGAGATAATGCAATAAAAATTATGGTTGTATGTAAGTACATATGTATGTATGTAAGTGTGTGTGTGTAAGTATATAATGTATGTATGCATGTAAGTTTGTATGTATGCATTTATTTAGATTTGTTAACCAACACATATGTACTAAGCAGAATCATTTGTTACATTTCAAAGTGCAGCCATCATCGTAATCAGCCCTCCTCTTTACTGTGTGTGCCTGATGAGCCTTGGTGCTCATGAATAGTGATGGATGTAAGTATGTATGCATGTACGTATGTAAGTATGTATGTACATATGTATGTAAGTATGTATGTATGTATGTATGTATGTACATATGTAAGTATGTATGTGTGTGTGTATGTACATATGTAAGTTTGTATGTATGTATGTAAGTATGCATGCATGGATTTATTTATTTAGATTTGTTAACCAACACATCTGTACTGAACAGTCATTTGCTACAGTTCAGAAACAGTGTAGCCATCATTGTAGTCAGCCCTTCTCTGTTCACTGTGTGTGCCTGATGAGCCTTGGTGCTTATTAAGAATGAATAGTGATGGATGTAAGTGTGTATGTATGTATGCATGTAAGTATGTATGTATGCATTTATTTAGGTTTGTTAGCCAACACATTTGTACTGAGCAGAATCATTTGCTAGAGTTCAGAAAGAGTATAGCCATCATCATAGTCAGTCCTCCTCTGTTCACTGTGTGCCTGATGAGCCTTGATGATTATTAAGAATTAATAGCAATGGATGTAAGACTGTTAAATATGCAACTCACAGCTGCAGTGGGAATGGCAGGAAGAGTAAGTAGTACTACGGGGAGGCCACAGGTGAAAGCAAGCACCAGTAAGGCTCGTTAGTGTTGCTGATCACCTGTGTGATCCAGTGCACACTGCAGTGGAAAGAGCAGAGTTCATTTTAAAGGACCATAACACATGTGCTGATCACTCTTTTGACCAAATTAATTGAAAATGAGAAAATAGTAAAGTGATGAAATGGAGGATGTAAGGAGAGGGTGAAACTTAAGGTAAACAATTATGGAATGAGCAGGATGGCAGTGGGGAAAGAAATCACAGGGGGGGTCAACCCAACTGAAATATGCAATGGAAGAACCTCACCCTGGGGAAACCACCTTCTTGATAGGGGTATTCCCACTGACAGGTAAGTATAAGGAACATTTTGTTGTTTGGGGGTCTTTATGCATATATATTTGTCTCTATATCTATGTATTTATCTCTCTCTCTCTCTACATATATATATATATATATATATATATATATATATATATATGGGTCCCTATCACAATCTCAAGCTTTCAGAATCCTGAAATTCATATGCACAAAGCCATAGGAATGAATTTCGGAAAACTCGAACTTTGGAAAACAACAAAAATCTACATTATTTCTACATTTTTTCACGGGGGCAAGCCCCTGCACCCTAACACACCCCCTGCACATTATATATATCAACTGCAAGGTTGCGCTGCAGTGGGGAAAGAATAAATTCTCTGATCCTCACCGTACCGTGATCTCCATTCAAAAGCTGAGAGTGTTTGGAAATCCATTCATATGGTTTCATGCATGTGAGTGTCTGAAAACTCAAGCTTCTGATAGGGATGCATAGATATAGATATAGCTATAGATATAGATATAGCTATAGATATGTGTGTGTGTGTGTGTGTGTGTGTGTGTGTGTGTGTGTGTGTGTGTGTGTGTGTGTGTGTGTGTGTGTGTGTGTATATATATATATATATATATATATATATATATATATATATATATATATATATATATATATATATATATATATATAAAGAGAAGGGAAGTTCAGGAAGGTAGTAAGGGAAGTAAGAGGAAGGTAAGAAGTTAAGGTTAGGTAGCAGAGGCATTTAAACAAACACAGAACCCAGACAAGCTGATGATGAGGTTCTGATACAATTAGAGATAGAGAAGGAGGCATCGGATGCACAGAGAAAAGACAATGGTGATGAGGAGGATTGGACAACAAAGTGGGGGGCAGAGACAGAAAATGGACAGGGAGCACTGGGGTAGGGGATAGGATGGGGAGTGCAGCTTCACTGTTTGTCAGGTGATACCCAGTAGAGTTTATTTCTCAACCTGGTGTCTGTCATCAGTGGGCCCTGCCTAGTACAGTAAAACCAGTGCTAGGCAGGGTTGCATCTAAATGAGTTTCTGAAGGAACATCTGTATGGGACCAATTTGGGAATCCAGATGCCTATCAATAAGGCCCTCCCCTCCAGCAGCCAGCAGGTGACATAAATGTCACCTCCAGTTTCACTGCTTTCAGCAGATGCTGTAGAAGCACCTTCTTTAGCAGGAACAGTGCCAGTGGTCACTACAGTTAGTGCTGGGTGTGTGGAGGTTACAGCAGCACCTGGGAACAGCTATGGCTGTGGTGTTGGTGTTGAACTGATGCTGGGGTGACAGGACTGGATGCTGTTATAGGTGCTGGTCTTGATGCTGCTGAACATAAATGTAAAATAAATGGAAAAACAAAATAAAATATCAATTTATATAATGAAAAGTTGAATGAGAAAGTGGGTGGGAAAAGGAAAGTACAAATACAGTGAAAAATTGCAGGTAAAACTTCTCTTGAGTCTGGCTGATTTACAAGGACAGTAATGCAATTGTTATGACATCCCCACCTCATTTGAATGATGATATGCCAACATACAATCCAGATGGGAGTTGATCCCACAGCCTTCACTCCTTACCAATTAAATGTCAATGCATTTATGTGTTGAGCTGCATTAGTAGTCTACAAATACTCTGCAATGAAAAATAACTGATGTGTGTCATACACTTGCAAAATGAAAGAAGCAAACATGCATTTCACATTATTGTCAGCACTGTACTCAGAAGGACTGATGATACAACCACAAAAATTGGGTATGAGAGCTGATGAAATGAATACAGGCTAAGGCTACAACCTGAAGCCATAAACAAATCCAATGTATCAGTCCAACACTCAATTTGCCAAGATATCTGTGCAATCTTACTGAAGATTTCAGTTAGACATGCATTAATGTCTTTAGTCCAGACAGTGTAACAGTGCATATATGAAAACTGTACCAATGCCATGGAGACTGCAGCTCTGACATACTCAGTTAAGCAGTATACATCTAGTACTGTTAAGGACAACAAACACAAAACTCAAACACAACTATTATCAAAGTTGTCTACCAAATAGTGAACTGAACAGGATATATATTAGATCACTGAAGTCTTCTTTCATCAATGGCTTATTCTTTGACCCCTGTTTATCTAAACTAACTTCAGTGAACATCGAAACATTTTACAGGGTAAGTAAACAATTGGCCACTATCCCACTGAAACACACATTGCACTAAATCACACCCACCAAAGTGGGGGGCTTTGCCCGCACACCACTATATATATATATATCAACTCCAAGATTGTTTGCTGAAGTTAGTTTTGATGGATAGGGGTGATGAAAAAGCCGTCGATGAAAGAAGATTTCGATGATCTAATATAGACCCAAATTAACCCACTCCCAGAATGATATCAGGACAGCAGCACCTTAACATATTGAGCTACATGTAATAGTCCATGGAAGCATTAAACCACTGACATCAATACAATCAACCATATAGTGTTCCTCTTCATCAATAAATGTGCAACCTAAGTGTCAATACTGTCTGCAGCAAGGTCTGACACCTACCTCCCTTTATGCTGAACACTCCCTGTATGAGCAGTTGTGGTTTTTCCAAATAACTGGTAAAAAAACAAATGTTCCAAAGAAGTTGGGCAGTAAAAATTTCCTTACATAACTGTTGCACTTGCAGTCAACTATAACCTTTGTATCATAAACACCTTAGCTTTTTAGCATGAAGTCTAAACAACTGCCACTGTACAACATAAAACTTGCTTGTGTAGTAATTATTTAACTACACTCCATGACACTGATGGGATCTCATATGAATCCAGTAATACAGACTAACATGAATATTTAATAATGTGGTAACCCAAGCCTTCCCTGACTACTGCTATGACAACTGACAGGATTGCTAACATCTACAGCTGCACTACCTGTAAAAGGTATACTTACCCTGGTGCTCCCTGAGGCCCTCCTCTGCAGCTGCAAATTCTTTACCATCTGTTCAGGGACTGTGGAAAAAGACATGGATGTCTGTTAGACATTCCCATGGCAAACAGTGTCAGTCTGATCGCGAAGGTAAGCCATGGATCACTTAAACTGCATAGGTGGTTGCTGCTCCCTTGCCTCAGCCTTCCATTAGTCCAAGAGGTTAGGATTTCTCCTTTTCATATCATTTTAATGGTGGCAGGATTGCTCACAATTTTGTCTTATGACAGTAGCACATTCAACTTCTTGTGCCAGGTTGCTTCAAGCCTCTACCTTATACTGATGCCCTTGGTAAGTATGACTCATTTTTCCACTCTGCTCTGTCCCTCTACCTTATACTGATGCCCTTGGTGGGTATGACCTCTTGTGCCAGTCTGCTCCATGGCTCTAACTTATAATGATGCCCTTGGTAGGTATGGTCCCTTGTCCCAGGCTGCTCTCCCTCTCTACCTTATACTGATGCCCTTGGTAGGTATGACCTGTTGTGCCAGGCTGCTCCATGCCTCTACCTTATACTGATGCAATTGGCAGATATGACCCTTTGTGCTAGGCTGCTGTCTGTGTCTAACTTATACTGATGCCCTTGGTTGTCTTACCTAAGGAGCCTTGGCCTGTATTGCAGGAAGATGAGGTGGAAAAAGATTTGTGTCTCCTTGGAACACCACTTTTGAGCTCTAAACTCTCCCTCAGAAGCCATCATTCTCAGTACATTACTTTGTAGAGAAAAAAAATGGATGAAAACTGGTGGTCACACCCACATTTGTATGTGTAAACTGTCTAGCACCAGGGTTCAGATCTTTTGTATGACTGCTGGCAGAAAAGCCCATATAAGTCATGTAAGATAGGGTTTGAACACAGCAGTTTTAGGTGTGAAACCTGGCAGACCAGTTTCTTGGTATATGACAGTGGTGAACTATTCATTATAGCAACTCTGTTCTCAGTATGCCATGGTTGGAATTACAGATATTGCCCTAGAAGCATGAGCATTACCATATATAAGCAGTACTGCTGCAGGTCCCCAGGCATGTGCCTAACACTGTGAGGAAGGCAGTGCAAACTTTAGCCAGTGTGTACATTGCAAAAACTGAGAGACTTAGAAACTTGTATGTGATAAACCCTCATTTGCATAACCATTGTGCCCAGACACTTAAATTAGTGCAGTGTAAGCATGGGCAAGCATTGATCCTCAATGTGCTATGGAAGAAGCCCTGGAGCAGCAAACTTTCAATGAGCTCAAGAAATCCTTGACTTAGAGGCTTAACTTCTATGTCCACAAATATGATGGGCATCTCTCTGGCTTGTGGCACCATTTAGAATACACACTAACTAATATGCTGGCAATCCCAAACGTTTACAACATGAACTCTAGTAATCAGTGCCAGTTAGATGGCCTGTTGTTTATATGTTTATGAATCATTCTGCCATCTTGATTTGCCTCATTTGCATTCAGTAAGATGCTCATTTTAATAATATTCTTGATTACCATGTCATTATATGGACATTAGTATGCATTATGCTCATCTATTTTATTTCTCTTTTGCCAAAGGCACTTGTGTATCTGAATCACATGCACCTGCTTGTGACCACTTGTTGCACAAACTTTCTTATTGCAGTGCAGCAATGGTTTCTGTCCATATTTGGGAAGGGGGTACAGAGAAGTATAATAACAAACCATATACTTCAATTTGTTACAATAATATATGCATGCAATTCAAAGCAAAGAATGAAATAATATGGAGTACAAAAGTACAATTCAAAACACAAGCAACTGAGAACAAATTGCTCGTGCTAAATGAGTAGAAATTACTGTAAATAAAGAATATATACATACAGTATGCACTATTAATTTCAGTCAAGTAAACAAATAGGACAGTACTCAATACAATTACATCTGTAAATAGAAGAATCAAATTGAAATGATCCCATGACAAACAGTATGTAATCTAAAGTCAAAGAATGCACAACAGCATTTGTTTGATTAGGTATTACCTTGGTTACAGCAACATGAACAACTGCCGAAAAATGTGAAAGAGTTTTTTTTTTTTTTACTTTGTCTGATAAGGAACTAAATACAGGAAACAGGAAATGTGGTTTCATAGTTTAAAAGAAAACTGAAACATGGCACACTGCTGACTTGATGCATAGTGCAATAATTTACTGAAAATCAACTAAACAAGCACAAATTTGTCCTTCGTCAAAGATGAACATATTCAAGTTATAGGAAGATTGAAAACCCATTTTAAAATAAAGAATGATATGATACCTTAGAACAAGAGATAAATGATGGCATGCCCGGTCAACAAATGTAAAATAAAATAAATAAATAAACAAATAAATAAATAAATAAATAAAAGACATACATAAAGCGTGGGGTAGGGTGGGGAAGGGTAAGGTAGGGTGGAGGTGGTAGGGACAGCACAGGTCTAGTGACAAGGACGTGTTTTACAGTTTGCCCCTACAAAGATAGTGAGGTGATAGAATAGCAGCTACTGCATCAGCATGCATATTCTGATGGGTATGATGTCTGACACGCACATGTCTCTCTCACCTTACTGACCTCAACCCACAATTTTTACCATTGAACTCCCAGATAATCACAATGTCATCTGACAATGGGGAACATATCATGCAAAACTTTGGATATACCTCATAAATCTCAATAGTGGACAATATTTGTACCAACCCTCTGTGATGCTGTAGTCTCCACACCTCACTAATGTCCATCTCAAAGACTAAGACAGGGACCAAAGCCTACATGAAGGCCTTAAATATTGCAATGTGGTGCCATGTCATTGGCTAATGAAATTGCAACCCAGCTGTTTTGGATGCAATTAACAAATCTGAGTCACAGATTGGTGCACAGGCAATTACCTGTTAGGCAATCAACTGCTTATGGGGAACAGATTTTTATGTTGCTTTGCTTAGACAGACAATGGTTTAGCAAGTTGTTTGCAGGGTTTCTGATCAAAAAAGAAGTATTTCACTCTACCAGATATGTAATACATGCCCCCATATAATGGGATGCAGATGGGAAGATTGAGGTATGGGGAATAGGGATTACAACAGTAGGCCTGTAGTACATCAGTGGTATTCTCTGCCCCTATTACTCCCTCCTACAATGGTCAGCTCCTGTAGGAAAGCTAGTGGATTATTGACAGTAAGTAAGGGTGTACACAGCTGTAACATCACACAACGTACTGTAATTCATCTCCTTTCTGTCTGTCAATTTCACACAGAAATAGTTCTGACATTGTAAAGGCGTCCCTGACTGTCCCTGATGTATTCTGGTTAGGTCACTGTTTTGTTGACATTTGTACATCATTGCTTGGGAGCTATGGCTAACACACCTGTCAGCCCCTTACAGCAGGAATTCAGGTCATAGCCATTATTAGTAGGGGGACACAGGCCCAAACTCAGTGACAGAGTATACACATTGGCCATACAAAGACTATGAATAGACTAATAGATATTACTGCAGCATACGTGTTTTCTATATTCTGATAATGACCATCAATGATTGGCCATCTGTTTGTCAGATATCCACATGCTTGTGACAAAAGGACCACATCTATGAGGCACATGTTCACATTCCCCAAATATCAGTGTAGTGGAAAGGTATGATGAATACAGGGAAGATATACTACAGCAAGTATCTCATCCTACCTGAATCCTGACACCTATCTCTATGTTATCATGCTCAAAACTCTGCCATTGCATAAATAATTCTTTTGTCTATGATTATGATGTACTAAATGAGCATTCATTTGTTGTTCTTGTAAATATCTTATAAGTGGTGGATTTAGTTCTTATTTTTGAATGTTTTTATAATATTGTCTTTCTGTCTGAAGTACTTAATTTGTTGCTCTTGTACTTGTACTAGTTATCACTTCTGAATATTTTTTAATATTGTCTTTCTGTTTGGAGCTTTTCTCCTTGGGCCTCCATTGAAAACGGGCTACCTTGGCCCAATGGACTTTCCCGGTTAACAAACTGTAATAAATAAATAAATAAATATGCATTGCTGTCTGTCATTGTGGCACACTGGTGTTGGTGACTGTTCCCATATAGTTGTAATAGCACACAGCTATTTGTCTGACAGTGGCTGTATGACATAGTAGTGGGACTTTGCCCATAGGGGACACAACACAGTAGACTGCAGTGATGGGTGTAGACACATACAGCAGACTCTGTCATGGCACACAGGGACATAACTGGTGTTGCTACTATCTTGGTGATAGCCACACATGTAGTGTGTTGATAGACTGCAGGGTATGAAGTGTGATGGAGCGGTGGATAGTGCAGCCCATTTTGGTTGGGCAGAGTCTGTGCATAGTGGATGTCTACGTATCTGGTCCTGTGATGTGTTCTCCTCTTGTTGTCTTTCAGGAATGATGCATCACAGGAGGCATCCACCATTTACAGGTGCAGAAAACAATGCTATCCTGGATGACCTCAGACTCCCTCATCACATTTTGCTGTCCAGGAGTCACCAAACTTGTGACCAATGTGCAGCAGTGTGGGCTGACCTCATCAAATTGATCAATAAGACCTATGAGCAGGTCTGACACCTGTCCACAGACATGCCTGTTCACACACAATAGAGAGATGGTACATACCTGAGGCAGTGACACTACAACTGGCATATTATGCTCAAGAAAGGTGCACTCAATTTTAGGTGTAGGCCTATCAAATACACTGTCATAATGCATAACCTGGTTGATTTCTTTGAAACAGTCTCCAAGGCCATTGACGAGGGGAAGGTGGTCCACACAGCCTACCTGGACCTTGCAAAAGCCTTTGATACAATACCCCACTCGGGCATTATAGATAAGCTCACCAGCTTAAATATAAACCCCTATGTCACTAGATGGGTTGCAAACTGGCTCAAGGACAGAATCCACATTGTTAGAATTGCTGGAGCCATGTCAGACTCCAAACCAGTTACAAGTGGTGTCCCACAAGACTCAGTCCTGGGACCTCTCTTGTTCGGTATATATTTCTCGGAGGTACAGGTTAACACGGAAGGACTGTGGCTGACCAAGTTCGCAGATGACTGCAAACTGGGTGCCATAATCGACTCTCCAGCTGACACAAGCATCCTACAAAAGGGCCTCATAGAAACAGACAACTGGTGCCAGAGCCATGGCCTCAAGCTAAACGCCAAAAAGTGTATAGTCGTCCCCTTTGGCAAAAACAAAGTGCCCACAAATTACCACATAGGTGGTAATACATTAAGTATGGAAGAAGTAATTAGGGACCTGGGGACACAAGTTGATAGCAATCTCTCATTTGACAACCACATGGCCAAAGTGGTTAGAAAAACATTTTATATAGCCCACCTAATCATGAAGGGATTCACATCTAGATCAGGGGAGGTCATCGTGCCTCTTTACTCATCCCTCATCACGTCCATAATTGAGTACCTTACCAGACACCTGCAGCAACTGGAAAGACCCCAAAAGTACCTCACCAATAGGCTCAAAGGGCTCAAACAGATGCCATATGCTGCCCGGTTAAAGAAACTCCAGCTCTACTCAGTGGCATACCGCCTGCTCAGAGGCAATCTGTGTCTGACGTATAAAGCCATGTCCAACCCGGAATTAATGGACATGCTGCACCTCAGAAAATCCAAATCCCATTGAACTACATGCTCAAGAGACTTGAACCTCAGCACTGAAATAAATAGGACATGCTGGAGGGACAGATTCATTACCCAGAGGCTCCCTTCACTCTGGAATAAAATTCCAGTCCAGGTTAGGCAGAGTCCCTCATTGACTCTCTTCAAGAAGAATCTTAATGATTGGATGGGAGATAGTAGGTTTACCCCAGATATCACTTCTGTGTCACTGCTAGACAGAGGCACAGTATACTAACCTCAAAAAAGGACATAGCAAAACTAATTTAAAATGGGTGATGAAAGCCAAACACACTCTGGCTAGGCTTATAAATGCCCTAGGGCAGATAGCCTAGTATGAAGCTATGAACCTATGAACCTATAACTCACAAGTGTATTGCACTGGCAACATTAACCAGATGTAGCTGCAGTGCATATTACTAAGGGCCTGTCTTGCCTGTGTATGTTGTGTGTTTGTATGTTATGCATGGGATCAGAAATGAGATGTGGGATGTGTAATGCAGTTGTGGATTCTCACCTGTCTGTGTCTGTGTGGATTACCATACATAATGGTGCAGGTAGTAATGCACTGATTTTGTTTTCCTCCTCACAGGTAAACATGGGGGTTGGAGTATGTCCCCCTCACAACCTGATGTCAGTGTCCCACTGGACTCTGATGATGATGGCAGCTATAGTGAGGCATGGGTGGGGTTGTTGGGGGCTGAATCTGTCCCAGGGTTGACATCCCACTTCCTCTCCCATTATCCCCACACACAGACAGTATGCCCACACATACTCAGCCCCTGAGACCACAGATATCGGACAGTCAGAGGATGGTGACATTGAACAGGACAGTGTGGCAAAGATGGCATCAGTGGGTGTAGACACTGGCCATAGCCAGAGATCTCACGAGGTTCCAAACAGGCAGATTGACAGGGGTGCTCGAAAGAGGACTGATGCCCATCCACCACCTGTCACAGGTGTCACATCATGGGTCACTTGCCACATGTTTCAGTCCATCATGGAAGCACAGGCATTTTCTGAATGCAACACCAAACTGATGCTCAGGATTATTTTTGCAGCACAGCCTGACATCCTTGACTGCCTCCACTGCATTGGTGATGCCAATGATCATTTCACTGATGTAGTGGAAAGACTGTGGGCTGAGACAGTGTCTTTCACTGCATGTTGCCTGTGTTGGAACATCTGGTTGGTGTAGGGCATCAGACATGTGGATGTAGGACAGCAACACTATCTGCTGAGACTCCACGTGGCCATGCACACTCATGCTCCTGTAGTGGCAGTACCTCCAGCACTACAGAAGGAACTGTGTGCTGCCCACACCATGACATGGCAGACCAAGGGCACATGGTCCCGGGTGGTCCTCTGAGGGACATGGGCCCAGCGTACAGCATTCACCATCAACTACTAGCACCACATCTGACCCTGGGCATGGTGGTGCCAGTGCCACTCCTGACAGACCCAGTTCCCATGTTCATGGCCAGAGATGGTGAATTGTCCACTCTGCCATGTACAGTCCACAGCTGTCCAACTTATACACATGTAGAGCTAGCACTGGACGTGACTGTTTACATGCACACACTCAAACATTACTGTCACATGCAGGTCACCAACAGACACACGCGGCACCTCTCCATGGCTCATCTAACCAGCACCCCTTCCTGACTCACACACATGCTATCAACTGTTTGGCACAACCTAGGCCACTGGCATCCCCTCACACATCCCACCATGTGCATGTGATACGACCTGTACCACATCCTTGCCATCCACGCCATTAATGCAGGGATATGCAAATATATGTCTGATGCACAGAGTGACTATATTACTTTACATGTAGTTGTGTAGTGCAGTATTGTTATGCCATGGCAGGTATTGTGAGCCATTACAGGTGCTGTATGCTGACATGTGTCATGAGTAGAAAAAAAACGTTATGTTTGTTGCATGATGTTAAACTGGTCATCGTGTTACAGAATAATAGTTGTCTCACAGACCTGTGCATGTTTCTGTTCCAGGGGTCTGAGTGGCTAAGCTGTGGAGACTTGGCAGCAATACAGTGGCATATGTTGGCATGGCAGCACAGTGGAAATATGACATTGGCAAGGTATGGCTGTATATGTGTATGGTTACCTAGGTGCATATCTGTAGAACAGTGTGCCAGGGACAATGTATTCATGCATGCATACCCTGTGACAAGGTCTGCTACCCTTGATATGTGTCAACTGGGTGTTCTGTACATACAAATCTAGGTGGTGGCAGATAGCAGTTATGCCTAGGTAGACGAGAGCTATTTAGGGCCAGCAGCTAATCACAGGGCAGAATAATACATGATCATTGCACATAAATGCCCTATATGGCCATATTGGTACTGCTAAAAGGGTATATATTTGTAGACACACACACACACACACACACACACACACACACACACACACACACACACACACACACACACACACACACACACACACGGTTGTGAGATTAGAACTTTTACCTATCGAGTAGTATACACTAGAGTACAAAGTATTTATTGCATGCACCACAGAGCTTATCTATTATTACATTGTCAGACAGTGCTGTTAAGGTGGATTACATCAGCAGGCCTTGTAAAGTAGGCTAATGAAGAGGCTGCCAGTTGGTCACAAGGCCTTAAAATGTATAATGATTGCACAAATATAGGCCAAACAGGCATATCTATGCTGCTGCAAGTGGATATATAGATACACACACCCACAGAGTTACCTGTTGTGAGGTTAGAACTCCTACCTGTCTACTATATATGCAGTGCTGTTAAGGTGGATGACATCAGCAGGAGGTGGAGGAGGTCATTGTGGAAGAAAACACTAGTCACAGGGCCATACAATGAATAACCATTTTACAAACATAGGCCAGAAGGGTATGTCTGTACTGCTATAGGGGAAATATCCACACACACACACACACACACACACACACACACACACACACACACACACACACACACACACACACACACACACTAGTGGTCGATGTAGTATTTATTGCACATGCCACAGGTAACATCTGTTGTATATGTGGATGCAGCCACATTACTTGAGGATTAGGCAAAGTTGTCTTGTTTTACACAGCATGTGTGGCCTGCAGAGTGAACCTGCTTGATGCTGTTATTGTATCCAGTGTTCTAGGAGTGGGATACCTGTTAATACCTCAGCTATGTGTGTACAGTTACCAGTATCGCCATGTCTGTCCAGTTGCAGTTTGATAGGTGGACAATTGGCCAGTGAAAGTATGGCCTGTCCAAGTCCTGCAATGCAAGCATTGCACATTACACCACCTGCTCTCCATTGTCTGTCTATAGGGTGACATTTCACAGGCACAGGATTCTGTGGGTGAGTGGATTATGTTGCTTTTTGGCCTTAGTCTTTTACCATCAGAACACTGTTGTGTGTACGTGCAGATAACCCCAGCATTCTGCATGTAATTGAGGGCATTTGTACATCTCCATCTCCATATACACATGTGTATATTTATATTCAATAATGCAGTTATATTTCAACTTACAATCAGAATACATCAGCTATAAAGCAAATTATTGAAAAACACTGGTCTATAGGCTACCATTAAAGGAGTTTTATTATTCGTGGTTTTGGTGCAAGCTTTTCTCTTTTTTAACATGGTAGAAGAGACACATACTACTGGCCCTCTTCTCAGGGGTGTGGGGTAAATAAATGTGCTCAGTAACATGTGTTTCCATGGCATCCAGGAACTGGTGGAGTACCCTGGATGCTGATGTCTGTGAGACTCCCATCATTTCCCAGTTGGTCTTTGAAACGTAACTGTAGCTAGTATTCTAAGGGCTACACATACCTTTATTTCCACTGGGATGGGTTTCCCTCTGTTGGTGTTGGATCTGAGTTGAGGGTAGCAGAGCTCAGTGAGTTCTTGTAGTATGTCCCTGTCCACCCTGTAGTGCTCTGCAATCTCCAGCACATGTAGCTCCTGGAAGGTTACCCTGGGCCTGAACACTCTTCTTCTTCTTCTCAGTCTAGGCCTATTATCACCAGCAGCATCAGCACTGACTTCAGCATCTAGTACATACAGATGTAGCAGAGCTGCAGCAGCCCCTAACATTTTCACAGTTAAAATTCCCATGTCTGTACTAAAATGGTGCAGAGTATGGAGAGAAATCAGATTGTAGGGTGTCTTCATACTTTATAGTGCTCTGCTGCAGATGCAGCCTGTGTGACTGGCTAACTATGATGCATTCCACCTGCCTAGTACATCAGTGAAGGGTTTGAAGGGCCATGGGATGGGGTCATCAGTAATTTATAACAGTGATGGGAGTAATCTATTACAATATGTAATATATTACTGTAATATATTACAATTTCTAGTAACTAGTAATATAACTAGTTACTTTTTCAAAATAGTAACTAGTAATAGTAATATATTACTTTTTTAAGTAACTAGTAACTTAAATGTGAGTTACTTTTGCTTAAACTAGTGGTTCTCAATGTGGGTGTTATAGCCACCTAAAGAGGGATGTAAAACTTCCGGGGTCATTATATAGTATGAATAGTAATCAGATGTTAGGAGGTAATAGACACTTTGAAGTGGCAATTTGGATAAAAAATTACATATAATGTTGGCACAACTCATAGCACATAGCATTCAAAATAGATCATTAGAATTAGTCTGGAGCAAAATTTACATCATTTCTTTTTAGCACTGCAAGGAGGTGAAAGCTAATGATGACCAGACTCCAGCCCTGCCCTAGTACTGTGGGACTCTCACCCATTAAAACATCCCCTAACACTGGCCGATTCTTGCCTGCCAGAGATCATATCCTTACCTTGCAATATAATATATGGCATTGGTTCTTCATACCACCACCAGCAGGAATCAAACTCATTACTCATCAGTTGAGCACCTGATGCCCCAATCCACTGCACCAAGCAGGACACTTCAAGTGGATCTATGATGAACCAGCTTTTGTCCTGACAATATTTTGTTATGTTCTATTTAAAATTCTTTTCAGGTTTTGATTTTTAGTTGCTGAAAATAGACAAAATGTGATAGATTTTTTATAGGTCTTGTGCTGTTGGCTGGTTTGGTTTAATTATCTGTGACTCTCTAGCTATAAAAACAAGTCTTCTTCTTCTCCTTTTGGCTGTGCCCATTAGGGATCACCACGGTGGATCATCAGTCTGCAGAACGAGTGGCAGTGGAGTTTTACATTGTTGAATTGCCAGCCCAGCATTCATCCTTCTTCAGAAGGCACATGCATGCACACACTCGCACCTAAAGCCAATTTAGAATGTCTAATCCAGGTGCAGCATATCTTAGGAATGTGGGAGGAAACAGGAACACCCTGAGGAAACCCACTTGAACACAGGGATTGTAGATCATAGTGTGTATGTTGTACTTTTAAAGCCACTGTAGTTCATGGGCACATGCACAGAAAGTTCTGAGCACGTGCAGGCAGAGTGCCATTTTGTGTAAGCAGCTGGAGTGAAAGCATGTATGTGTATAGCAGTCAGTCAGTTAGGTAGTTCACTTAAGTTTTATGTTCAAGTCATCCATCCTGATGTGTTTGTGTGCAATAAGTATCTTAAATGAACACCCAAGCCTTGTCATCATATTTGAATGCACAAGACGAGAGACATGTTCTCAGATTGGGATCCAAAGTCAAAACTTCTTAAGACCATGAGGCGTACAGTCAGAAATGGAGTAATATACAAAAGTGGCTCAAACGACTGCAAATGACTTGGAAACAGGTCAGAAAATATTTCCAGTTTCTTAAACTCATTTAAAAGATGTTTCCCCTCAATGAATATAAAGCAAAGCATTCCAAACAAATTACTGAATAAACAAAATGTTCAAAATTGTGACATGCTGAAAAAAGTATTTCAAATAATTACGAAAATGTTTGAAACAATATTAGAATCATATAAAATGTTCAAATAAAGAGAAAACTGTATTTTTTCACAATGTACTACATTTTCACATTAACTAAAGCTATTCAAAGTATCTAAAGTGTTCAAAGTATTGGCAGTGTGTGCAGTATTACAGTCTTTTCAAAGAGTACAGTTATGTCAAAGCCTGTTGTACAGCTGAATATAATTACAAGTACTTGGTGTGGGGTTGACACTTATTTGGCATGGCAGAGCGATTTCACAGACCTGATCTACTTGTATTTGATAATAATATTGCTGAAAACTGGAGAGTGTTTGAGCAAGAATATGATATTTTCATACAGGCTGCTTTTTCTGATACAGATGCACATACAAAAGCATTTATTCTGCTCAATTTAGCTGGTTCAGAAACCATTGAGAGAGAACATTCATTTGTGTATGCACCTGCTGTTTATGCAGGGAAGGGGAGGACTGCTATATAGTGATACAGGCTGAAACGCGGGAAGACTCTTGAGTGCTTAAAATGTAAATTTAGAGAAATGTGCAACCCTCAAACGAATATTATAGTGGAAAGGCACTATTTTACACAAGAGACCAAAAGCCTGGTAAAAATTTTGCAGCATATATAACTGACTTGAGAAACAAGTCAAAAATGTGCAGAGTTGGTGATCTGAGAGATGAGTTGATAAAAGACAACCTTGTGTGTGGTGTTAATAATGATGCAGTGAGAACGATTTTACTTTGAGACAGTGATTTAATTTTAAGAAAATAAAAACAGATTTGGAAGATATATGATCTTATAGAAAAGTACACAAATATGCTTATTAATGATAAGAACATGCTTGTTGATAGTATGCAGTACACTACAGCTGACATTTGGACCCATCAGAATCTTAGTTTTTTTGGTGTCACCGCCCACTGGATTGACTGTGACATGCTTCAAAGAAAGTCAGCTGCTTTGTCATGCTGCAAATTACAGGGAAGGCATACATATGATTTCATAGCATCAAATCTTGAGAGCATTCCCATCAAGTACAAGATAGATCAAAGATCAAAAGGTGTGTTCAACAATTACTGACAATGGCAGCAATTTTGTAAAGGCTTTTACTGTCTTCTCAGAATGTGAGAGATTTGAGACTACAAGCATTCTGTCCCAAGATGAGGATGATGATGGTGAAGTGATTTACAACAGCATGACAGGCATGCTAAGTCAGTCAGGGCAAAGCAAGAACACCTATTCACTGCCTCCCCATCTGAGATGTGCAGCACACACATTGAATCTAGTTGCCATGCAAGATGCTGAATCTGCTCGTAATGATGCACAGTATAAAATGATCATGCGAAGCACCATGGCCAAATGTTATGCTGCTTGTAACAAGGCTAGTCACAGTACCCATGCTGCTGAGGTTGCTCAAAATAAGTGTGATCTGGCATTGGTTATTCTCAATGCAACACGATGGAATCCCACTTTCTAAATGATGGAGAGAATTCATCTCATTGCAACTCAGGGTGAAGGCTTGCTGAATGACATATGTGAGCAGATTGGAATTGTCATCTTCATGCCTGCAGAAATTACCTTTGTTGCTGAGTTTGTGCAAGCAATGCAGCCCCTGGAAATGGCTCTGAACATCCTGCAGTCAAAGCTGAAAAGCTTCATGGGAATCTTGATCCCCACCATTATGTGCCTGAAAAACAAGTTGTCTGAAGTCAGGCAGTCTGCGAAGTTTGTTGTGCCGCTAGTTGATGCTCTTTTTAAAGTCATTGAGGCTCAGTTCAATCGTCTTCTGGAGCATGAAGACCTCATTCTGGCTATCATAGTGCATCCACAATTCCATTTGTGATGGAAGGACACTGAAGAGCCGAAACTCAGAGGTAAGGCTCTGCTCCTTGATGCCATGCAGAAAGTGGATGAACCTGAACATGGGTCATCTGAAGCTTCTGCATTAACTGCCGAAGACAGCTTCTTCAGCTTCAAAGAGTCAATGCCAGCCAATTTCAACATATCTTCTCAGATGGACATGTATATGGCTGACCCTTCCAGAGAAATATCTTCTCAATAATTACCCTGTAGTCAAGAAGATATTTCTGACCACTAATACAGCTCTGCCATCTAGTGCATCTGTTGAATGCCTGTTCAGTCTTGGTGGACAAGTGTTGACTGCAAGAAGAAATAGATTCACTGATGAACACTTTGAAAATTTGCTCCTTCTTTGAGCCAACAGAAATGTGTAGTCATTGTGAATATTTATGTAAAGTGATATTTTGGCTGACGTTAACAGTCTTATTAGACATATATGACATTTTCTGTAAGCATTTTTGCATCCTTAGCATTTGTTTTAGCAGATTAGCCTAATGTACATTGTTGAAAATTTGATGGGTTGCAACTTGTTATGGGTCTTGTGTTGCTGGCTGTACGTACTTTGGTTTAAGTACTACATTGTGACTCTCTGACTATAAAGCCTAGCCTGTGGGACTTTGTAAACTGTAAAATGCTATTCATCATTATTATAACACTAGGTATACAACTTTAATACACTCGTATTCATGTGCAGTAAGCATGTATTCCTCACACACAAGTACTGTGTGAGTAAACCTGAATTTGAGAATTGATAAACTATACTCATGTAAAAGTAACTCAACAGTAACTAGTTATTTTAGTTAATAACTAGTAATAGTAATATATTACTTTTTTAGAAAAGTAATAAGCAATAGTAACCTATTACTTTCACTTAAAAGTAACTAGTAATAGTAACGTATTACTTTTATAAGTAACTAGCACAACACTGTTTATACATGATTGCTTTTCTCAGCCAATTTATTTTCTTTTTTTTTGACAGCTTTCCTTGCTAAATAATGCAAAGAGGTCCACAAAACTGCGGGCCAGGTATAAACAATGCTCAGCAGTCTCTAGACACACCCCTATAGACAGGCACTCTCAGCACAGTGGTATGCGATGCAAACATGTTCAAACACACCGAAGCATGAGCCCCAAAGGTAAACAAAGCTTAGCAGCACTGGACACACCCCTGTGCTCAGCTCAGCATTGCAGCATGCAAATGGGCACCACTGTGTTCCATTATGCTTAAAGAAATAGAGGCACACCCCCTTTTGATATCAACTACCTCTTCTGTGGAAACCAAAATGGTTCTGGGACTACATGGATGTCATCTGCAGGCATGGATCCCATTTTTGCTATTCAGTAACCCTAGCTCACTTGCATACAGATCCATGCACACAACTGGGAAATTACACTATTCCAGGAGCTGCCTTGTTGGGAACCACAGAAATCTACCATTGTACATACTCCATGCAAGGCCTTATAATGCATTATTGTCACATATTTATATTTTTCATTCTTACACTTTTAAATATTTTTTTGCATAATAGCATCTTTGTGCACTGCTGTGCCACACAAACATAATATGAGTATTAAAACATATATATTTTAAATTATTTTCCATTATTTTTTGGACACACAGAGCATAGCTTTGTACATATCTGTGTCTGTTATGCTATTTCTGACTTTCAAATTGGGCTTTTACAGCCCCTGTTCACTTTTTTATTTCATGTACACGGAATTTTTCCATGTACACTTTGGACACCAACACAGGGTCTGCAGGACTGCGTGTCTGCTTGATGGATCAGTTCGGCACCCTCATTTGCATGCAATTCACCTGCTTATGAGGTGATTTGCATGCCACACACATTTCTGTGTTTGCACACTCGTGCATGCCCTTCAGCACCGTTTACTGGATTGCACAGCTGCTTACTTCCATGCAAGCTCCATGCCACTATGCCTACATGGAAAATTAATCCATGTAAGCTTTATTGAATTGCACCAACAGACATAAAGAAAGAAAACTCACATTGGCAAGTGGATTATTTGGCTTGCACTGTTGAATTTGACTTAGTAAATAAGAGATTTTTGATAACTTGATTGCCAAACTAGAAATGTCAAGCAAGTTTGATATTTTCCTTCTGTTATTCTGTAATGCATTTCCATTTCTTTTTATTGTAGTTCTTTATTTATTCCTTTGGCCTGTGTTATACTGGAAAAAAGGCCCCTTGTAGTTTGCCATTGATTACATATTTAGTAAATAAAAAGCAGTGGATAGGTAGCTGTGATAAACCATTTATTCCTCCAAGGGGGGTGGGTGAGACTGTCCAGTTTGTGCTGCCCTGCAATTCCCTACTGTGAATCTGAACTCCACAATAGGTGCATAAACTGGACAGCATGTATTTACTATTCTGTTTATAGACTAATTTTTGGTTTTCATTCTCTCCCCTAACAATTACCAAGCCATTATTCTCTGTGTAGCTAATTATTTCCACCTCCACTGGCACCTGCGTACACTGAAAGAGGGTAGCAGGCTTCAAGAATTGCACTAGCAGGTAGGATGTTTTGTATGGTCCACTTATGCTCTATAATAGTTGAGAAATGCACCAATGAAGAATGACAGGCAGTATTTTGTTCAGTTCTACATGTGATTTTGCATATGCCTTTTCACATCTGCAGAGAGAGAGGCATATGCTGGCAGGCTACAATACTCATTGATGTTAGTTTCACTGCCATGCTGACGCTTTGGCATCAGTTGGTGTAAGTAGCACATAAATCCATGTCACCTCCCTCCCTCCCCATGGATTGACTAGCTGACCTTTTCTCTCTCTGGACTCTTATCCCACCATCTGCACTCATTGCAGGAACCTGGACAAACAAGACCAAACTCAGAATTGTATCTCTGTGTTATAGACTCAGCAAAGCAAGGAAGCAAATAAACTGCATTTATCACACTTGCTGCAGCCCTTACTGTTTATTGTATATGACAGAGCACCAAATATATTTAATAGAAAACAAACAGGTTCAATGAAATAGAGCATTAGAGTGCATTGCTAAACTCTTTATCTGTTATTTTATCAGAACCATGCTGAACAACCGTTCCAAAAAGCAAGGAACAAATTTTAATATGCTGAACAATCTCTGGATATACTGGCCAGTGAAACTATATGTTGTTCAGCTTCCTACAAATTACTTTCTGCCACATGCCTTGTATTCTCCATATGTATTTGTGATGCCCGTGCCCTGGCCCAGCAATCAAGGAGCCTCAATCCTCACCACTAACACCAGTGAGGGGCGTCTCATATAGGAGGAAAGGATAACAAATACACACAGTAAAGTGCACTCCCCACTCTATGTCCTAGGTAGGAGAACTCTGCCATACCAACCTGACATTTGCTTGGCTTAATGGTCAACCCTGCCCTCTGTAGTCTGCCCAGCACCTCCCTGACATGCTGAAGGTCTCTGGCCAGGAATGGCTGTAGATGGCAAAATTATCTAGGCAAGCAAGGGCAAACCCTCCTGTTCCTGCAAGGATATGATCTACCAGCCTCTGGAAAGTTGCTGGGGCATTCTTCATCCTAAAGGGCATCTTTGTGAACTCATACAAGCCAAAAGGAGTCACAAAGGCTGACTTCTGTCTAGCACTGGGAGTCAAGGGTACCTGCCAGTAACCCTTGCTAAGATCAATGGTTGTAAGATACTTAGCCCCACCCAGCTGCTCTAGGGCCTCATCTGTCCTAGCCATGGGGTAAGCATCTGACACTGTGTGACTATTTAAGTCCACACAGAACCTGGTGCTGCCATCCTTCTTTGGCACCAGCACTACTGGGGAGGCCCAGGAACTGTTGGACTCTTGAATCACCCCTAGTTCCAACATCTCCTGTACCTCCTCCCTCAGAGTCTGTTTGACTCTCTCAGGCACTCTATAAGGGGCCTGTCTAATAGGCCTTTGGGGTCCTGTATCCACCTGGTTCTGCCCCAGGTGGGTGCACCCTGGTTTCCCAGTGAACATGTCCCCAAATTCCTGCAACACAGCTCGGATTTCTCAAACCTGGATAAGAGATAGCTGCTGAGACATTGCTACCCCTTCCACTGAGGTGTCAACCCAAGCCTCACTGAGAAGATCGGTCCCCAGATCTCTCTCAGACTCCTCCTGCAATCCACTGCAAATGCTCAGCACAAGAGCATCCCTGTCATGGTAAGGTTTCATCATGTTAACATGGTACAATTTGTACCTCTGCTTTCCGCCTAGCAGTTCCGCCATGTAGTTAACATCACTTACCTTTCTTACCATCCTGTAGGATCCCTCTCAAGCTGTTTGCAGCTTGTTGTGTCTGAAAGGAATGAGAACCATTACCTGCTTCCCCACAGCATACTCTCTAGCTCGAGCATTCCTGTCATATCACAACTTTTTCTGTTGCTGGGCTTCTGCCAGATTCTCCTGGGCCAAACCCATGAGTTCCCTGAGCCTTGTCCTGAGGTTTAGGATGTATGCCACAACAGACTCCTTGTGAGACTCGCACTCACCTTCCCACTCATCTTGAATTAAATCTAGAGGTCCCCTCACCCTATGATCATACAGCACACAAAGGGTGAAAAACCTGTGGATTCCTGGGGAACCTCTCTGTAATCAAGCAACAGATGGGGCCAATATTTGTCCCACTCCCTCTTAAACTGATCTGTGAATGGCCATAGCATGGACATTATTGTAGTGTTTAACCTCTTAACAAGACCATTAGTCTGGGGATGGTAGGGGGTGGCCTTCATGTGCTTCACACCACAAGACTTCCACAGACAAATCAGCAGATCTGACATGAAATTGACACCTCTGTCAGTCAGTATTTCTTTTGGGAAACCTACCCTGCTGAAAATCTCTAACAAATTAATGGAGGACAAAGCCACTGCCTCAGGGTATCGTGTAGCATAATCCACTACCACTAGGATATACTTTTTCCCTGTGGAACTTGGGTTACTCAGAGGATCCATAATATCCATAGCTACCCTCTGAAATGGCTCCTTAATCACAGGCAAAGGCATCAAAGGAGCTCTCAACTTGTCTCCTGCCTTGTCTACCTTTTGGTACTGCTCAAAGGTTCTGCAGTACCCTGTTACATCTCTGGAAATTCCAGGCAACTAGAAGTTCTGTATAATATGCCTCTTTGTATGTTTTATGCCCATATGACCTGCAAAGATAATATCATGGGCTATGGCTAGAAGCACCAGATCGTAGGCTGTAGGCACTGCCAACTGTTGTACTCTCTCACCTTTTAGCCCTCCCTCAGGGGTCCACTCTCTGTATAGTAACCATTTGTCCCAGTATACAGATTCTCCTTTTGCTTGAGAATCAGGTGTCTCCCTAGCTACCTGCCTCAGGCTCTGCAATGTAGGGTCTGAGAGCTGAGCCGGTCTCAACTCTCTCCTTGCAACCCTTCCCAGCTCCTCTTCCATGGGATATCTGGCATCCTCTGACAGTGGTGCCTCACTGTCAGCCTGGGTACCACTACTCACCTCTACCTTTGCTGTCACTCTGTCCAAGGGACCATCAGTACCCCCTAGCAGCTGTGGCTCACCTTCAGTCTCACTGCTACAGGGTAGCTCCCTCCCTCAAGTAACCACCTCACCAGTCCTGACTGCAAGTATGCAGTCTGTCTAGGTCTCCCCCAGGCTACCAGACTTACCTGCTTGTCTCCAAGCCTGACTGCATGTAACTGCACAAGCACAGGGTACTGCACTATCAAAATCATTCCCTATCAGGACATCTGCAGGTATATCCTCAAACACACCTACTTGCTGGCTTCCTTTTCCACCTTCCCAGTCAAGGTGAACCCTAGCCAAAGGTATTTGGAATGGGATACCTCCTAAAGCTCTGACTGGATTAGACTTCCCAGGCAAGTAGTGATCCTCTGTAACCATTGCAGCCTTTACAATGGTTATATCAGAGGCTGTGTCTCTCTTGGCAATGACCTCTTTGCCATTCACTACATTAGGATATAACCTCTGGTGGTAGTTTTGTACCCTTGTTGTCCCAAGGCAACCTACTATTAGCATTTTGTCTTTCCAACTTACTGGCTCCCTCACATTTTGTTCCCCACCTTACCTTCACAGACACCTGTATGCCACATGGCCCCACTGGTTGCATTCAAAACATTTAACCCTAGCTCCTGGATGTGTACCTGGACTAGTGGCTTCCCCTGCTACTGGGAGATTCTGTTGAGGCAGTCTGTGCTATTCACCGTGGGTTCCTTTAGACCCATGAGCAGTACTGGGGGTCCTCTTCCTGTGCAGGGCTGCCCTGCTTGCCAGGTATAGGTCTCCCTTCTTCCCCAACTCATTTGAATTAGCACATTGTCTATCAGCTAACCAGATCCTCATGTCCTCAGTCAAAGTGCTAAGGGCTTGTTCCCTCACCAAAAGATCTGCCAGCCCTTCTAAAGTGGTGACCTGACATCCACTCACCAACCTATGGAAATAAGTGCTCAGTTCAGCAACATATTCACACACACTTTCATCTGCCTTGCGTCTATGCTCACAAAACTTTTTCCTATACATTTCTGGTGTTAGCTCGAACAATTCCAGCAAGTGATTTTTAACAGCAATAAAATCAAAACATGCAACGTCAGACATTTTTGACACAACAGTTACAGTTTTACCATGGAGGAAGGGGTCAGGAACCATTCCCAGAACCTTTGGTCAACACCATACTGTTTGCATACCCTCTCAAACATATGAATGAAACTATCAAAATTATCCCCCTCTTTAAACTGGGGAAGAAATTTACTGACCTTTTGGGTCCAGTTACTCCCTTCACCATTACTTCCATGACTATGGCAAAGAGTCATCATTTCCCTCTCATGTCTCTTCTGCTGCTCCTTTTCCTTGGCTTCTATCTCCAAACGCCTGGCCTCCAACTCAAGTCTCTTTAGCTCCAGAAGGATTTTAAGTCCTCTGCAGAAAGGTTGAGCTGTCCATTCTCCAAGGGTATTATATCTCCACTGCCAGTCTGATTGTCCTCCCGGTTGCTGTTTTCTGATGCAGCTGCAACCAAGGCTGCAATCAGGTCTGCCTTAGTCAGGTTTCCATGCACCAGTCCCCTAGCCTGACACATCTCTGCCAGCTGGCTCCTTGTCAGCTTTCCATACTCCTCTGCTGACATGCTGCCTGTCACCCTGACTAACTAAACTAACAAAAGAAATAAAACAATTGTGATCTGAACTCTGAGTATTCACTGTGTGGCTGATTTAGAGTATAAAACACCTTCAAAGCTCACTGTACACAATCTACAGGAATTCAATCTACCCAAACCACTACAAGCCAATTTGTATTTGCCACCAATTAATATGTGATGTGGATATCCCACCACTGCCAAACAATTAAATTGTGATGCCGTGCCCTGGCCCAGCAATCAAGGAGCTTCTATCCTCACCCCTAACATCAGTGGTGTCTCATATAGGAGGAAAGGATAACAAACACACACAGTAAAGTGCAATTTCCCTTAAGAGCACACAGAGATCACAGTCAGTCTGGGGCTGGTTGCTCCCTTGCTCTCTAGTTCCCCAGTAAGACTCCCCACTGGCACAGCTATAGGGTCCAGATCTCAGCCTAGTGGGCAAGCTAAAACCTTGAACACCCTCTCTGTCCAACCAGTGCTTCATGTCCCTGCCCAAGTAAAAAAGACACTCTATCAGGTTCCAAGGCAAAGGCAGAAGGATAAAAGTGACATATATCAGAAACCATTCACTAGGAATGCCAGCAAAAATCTGCTCATCAGTCCAGGGGAAATACAAATCAGAAGGAAAGAGTACTTCCAGAAGCTTCTGAATGAAGAAAACTCCACTGAAGCTGTCCTGTCTTATGCACAGCTTATGACAAAAGAGGAAAAGAACCCACCCTCGAAATGATAAGATCATTACTTAAGAAACTGAAGCCCAGTAAAGCAGCAGGATCAGATGAAGTCATGCCAGATATTATCAAGAGGCTGAGTCAGTTAGGGGAGAAATTTCTCGTGAGGGTGCTCAGAGCAGTATGTAGAGAAAGGAATATCCTAGATGACTGGAGAATAATCATGTTAGAATCAGTGTACAAAACCAAAGAGGCCAATTATAAATTGTGAGCAGGACAGCAGTATCAAACTCCTGTTGCATTATGTGAAAGTGCTGGAGAAGGTGAGTGATGAATAACTATACAGAGTAGTCCAAAGTAACAAAGGTGATGATGACTTCAGATTCAGATTAGGATGAAGCACAACTGACACATTATTTGCAGAGAGACAGACAGAGGAGAAGTAACTGGAAATGAGGAATGAGTCTAACTGGGCATTCCTAGACCTAGAGAAAGCATTTCATAAAGTTCAGGGAAAGCTGTTTGGGCAGTCTTGCAATAGTTCAAAGTCCTACAAGAACTGGTAGGATTAGTGGAGGTGATGTGATAGGATCTAATGACACAAGCATTAACAGTGTTTGGAGTCAGAGGGGTCCCAAGTAGGAATAGGTAGGTATTAGGGATAAGCTTTAATCCTACTACTGTTCACACTGCTAATGGACTACATTAGTAAATAGGGTAGGAGGGACAAATTAGCAAAGCTACTGTATAAAAATAATGTGGCACTATAAAATGACACCCAACAGAGACCTCAACCAATGATAGGTAACTGGAATGAAAACTGAAGGCCCATGATGAAACTGAGTACAGACAAAACAGCTATCATAGCAGCAGAATAATGACCTCATTTTTAGTCTCTAGAAGTGCACAATCACTAGTAACATTTTATTATCAATTCTGAAATGTATTAAAGAGGAATATGTAAAAAATATGTAGTAATATTTGAGGTTTATTTTAGGTTTATTTTACAGTTATTTTATTTGTTGTTAGAGTTTCTTTACTCCTGGATGACGCATTTGTAACAAGTAAAAAATGTCACTGCATGAAAAAACATGGAAGCTGTACCGTCATGAGATAGTTACTCAAATTTAAAGTTGATTGCCTCTACTTCCCCTTAATCAACTTAGTAAAAAGTGTTCCACTTTTCTTCAAGGTGTATTACAAATATTTAAATATAGCAAAGACTACTGCTTGTAAAAAATATATATTATACCATGACCCCCCATTAATATTCCAAAACGTGCATGCTGATTGGCCAGCGTGCACGTTGTAAATTGACTTATACTAATGAAAAAAGGTCCGGTCGCCCAGACTTTTTCCATTAGTATAAGTCTCTTTTAAAACACTGTCTCGCTATGTTAAAAGAGTTTAACATAGCGACACAGGTTTAAACAAAGCAACGGAGATCTCCGTTGCTTTTTTTAAAGCTGTCTCGCTATGTTAAACTCCTTTAACATAGCGACACAGTGTGTAAAAAGCAACGGAGATCTTGCTTTCTCTGTTGCTTTTTTTAAAGCTGTCTCACTATGTTAAACCCATTTAACATAGCAAGACAGGTTTAAAAAAAAAAAACAATGGAGAAAGCAAGATCTCCGTTGCTTTTTACTGTTTCGCTATGTTAAATGGGTTTAACATAGCGAGAAAGCTTTAAAATAAGCAACGGACATCTCCGTTGCTTATTTTAAAGCTGTCTCGCTATGTTAAACCCATTTAACACAGCGAAACAGTAAAAAGCAATGGAGATCTTGCTTTCTCCGTTACTTTTGGCCACAGCTCTGATGTACTGCATAGGCATGCACAGTACATCAGAACTGCCGCGGATACCAGACAGCTGCGGAAGGGCAGCAAAGAGGCATTATACAATGCCATTATTTAAGAAAAGTAATTATTTCTTTTCTTAAATAATGTCATAGTATAATAGCAATAACCCACTTCTGGGTGTGGGTAATGCGGGATTTACCCACGGTTGTCTTTGTTTGGTCCCTCGGGCTTCGCCCTTGGGACTAAACCACGCCAACCGTGGGTAAATCCCGCATTACCCACACCCAGGCGTGGGTTATTGCTATATTATTCTACTACCTAGAATATCACTTCATCCATCCCTGAGAAAACATGGCTCATAATACAGGAAATAATAATTATTTTTAGTCTGTTTTGTCTGACAATATGTCTGGACATTTTGTAGACTATTACTGCAGTGCACTTTCTCTGGTAGTTTGGATAAGCTATGTTATAGGCAAAGATGAACCTTGAATCTGGCTGTCACACATGCTGTTCATGTAGAGAGTGTTAACCTTCTTAAAACTCTTTAGTTAATTCAATTTCATTCCTTACCTTACTTTCTGGATGATCCCTTGATGCAAAGTGATGGACAGTCAAAAACTCATAATTTATTTTATTGGAATCCCATATTTTTTTAAATTAGTGAATATTCAGAAGTAACAGAACAGCAAAACTATTCATTTGACAATGATGTGTAGTGCTGCACATGTGTGGTTTTAGTCTGATATGTTGTATATGGAATGGGAGGGGTGAATGTTGTTGCTGTTAAAGTAAAAGAAAATGATAACTTCTACACACAATAATGCTACTGATTTAAATATAAAACATGATTTATTTTTTTTTACTTTTACATGAGTCTTTTGGGAAATGGCAAGTGTTTCTACCATTTTTAAGCTGTATATTGACTAAATAATTTAGTATTTGATGGCATTTAATGAACTCGGTGCCACTTCCTCCTCATTACTCCTTGATATATAATGACTTTCAGCGCCACTTCCTCCTCATTACTCCTGAATATTTAATGAACCCCAGAGCCACTTCCTTCTATTTACTCCTTGGCATATAATGGCTCACATCACCACTTTCTCCTCAGTACTCCTTGGTATCTAATCATTCTCAGCACCACTTCTACCTCATTACTCCTTATATATAATGATTCCTAGGGATACTTTCTCCTCATTACTACTTAGTATATTACAACTTCCAGCTCTACTTCCTCCTCATTATCCTTGGTATATAATGACTCCCAGGAACACTTCCTCTTCATTACTCCTTGGTACTTAATGACTTCCATTACTACTTTCTCCTCATTACTCCTTGGTATTTAATGACCCCTGAGCCACTTCCTCCTTATTACTTCTTCACTAAATATTTTTTTATTATTTCAAATAAGATGTCTTAAACATTACATGAAATAAAGATAAATAACATATTTACAATTCTAAAACATTACTAACTTCAAACCATTATATAACTATTTACATTGGTGTCTATGCAAATAACATTGAAATTCTATATTATATAGTTAGAAACATAAGATGATATATCTTCTTCGATCTTTTCAAGTACTTCCAGTGCTTTCATCCAAGAGTAATGGTAAGAAGTACATCTTTTAGTTCTGTTCTTCACTGTTAATATTTCCATGTGAGCAACTGTTGTTGTTAAAGTCTCAAATTCCTTGAACGTAGGTGAAGCCTCATTTTTCCAGTGTATAGTTATGATTTTACGTGAAATTGCCAATAGTGACCATAGGATTTTAGTGTCTTTTTTTGGTACACAGTTTGGAATAGGAGAGTTGAATAAAATTAAATACTTTGTTAATTGAAAATTATCATTATAAACAGTCTGAAAAAATAGTTAATGGATTTCTAGTACATATTGAGACGGTTCCCATTCAGAAGCCTGAAACATCATAAGCCTGAAAATCAAAATCCTGAAACCAAAAGCCTGAAAATTCAGAATCCTGAAAACTCAAAATCCTGAAAGCCCAAAATCCTGAAAGACCAAAATCCTGAAACTCAAAATCCTGAAAACACAAATAATGCTAATATGTCACTATAAAGACACTAATATCTGCCAACTGACCCTGACCCTAACCCTAACCCTAAGGTCCGTCACTATCGCACACTCACCTGACCCGCGCCCTAAACCTAACTCACTTAAACCGCCCCTAACCCCAATATTTGTCACTATTGCATACATGCCTAACCTGCGCCCTAACCCTAACTCACTTAAACCGCCCCTAACCCTAAAATAAAACCAACCGCACACTTACCTGACCCCAACGTATGACCTAACACCACAGGGCTAACAATAGCAAAGCCACAATGACATCAGTATGTCTATTTTGTGTTTTCAGGATTTTGAGTTTCAGGATTTTGGTCTTTCAGGATTTTGGGCTTTCAGGATTTTGAGTTTTCAGGATTCTGAATTTTCAGGCTTTTGGTTTCAGGATTTTGATTTTCAGGCTTATGATGTTTCAGGCTTCTGAATGGGAACCATTGAGACATATACATTCATAAAAAACATGCTGCCAATCTGCTTTTATCTTGGTATGGCATCTCCAACATTGATCTTCAATAGAATACATTTTGGCTAACCTATGTGGTGTATAGAAACTTCTGTGTAGATATCTCCAAGTGAATAATTGCCAGTATTTTGATTATGTAGAAAATTTGGAAGATTTTAGAATATTACTTTTTTCTTCTTCAACTGGAGGATGGTTGTTTATTAAAGTATACTAATCCCACTATGATTTTTCATGATAGTTTTTTGTTTTTTTAACAATTTTATAGATATTAGACAAATAACCTGTACCCTGATAAGGCTGTTTTGTGATAAGAATAAGGTATTCAATGAGTTTTGGAGCTTCATGTCTAACTGAAGGTTGCATTTGTTCTATTTTATTTATAAGAAAATGCCTTAGATTTTGTAAAAATAGCCAATTGTCTTTATTTATATTATAATTATAAATTATCTGTTCCTTTGTTAGAATGTTCCCTTTCTCTATAAGTTGATGCCAAAAGAGTAATGTTTCTTCTTTAAGTATATTTATTTTAGATATTTGGAATGTATCTAGAATATTTGGTGTAAAAGCTATAGGGAAAATAAGAAAAATCCAAGAATTAATATTTGGTATTTTGTTTATATATGTTTTGAACACTGAAAGTGTAGAGCTTACATAGTTTGATGGCAATTTTTTAATATTATTCCTTTTCCCTAAAAAATAATCTTTAAATATCTATATAAGGGGTGATGGTATTACTGTTAAAATGTCTTGTATGTGATTATAATTGATTTCTATGTAAATCTGCTCATGGGCTTGTTTCCATATAGGTGTGTATGAATTATTTAACCATAGTGTTATGTTTTTAATAACAGATGAGGTAATATATAAATCAATATCCGGTAAATTAATTCCACCATCTTCCCAATCTGGCAAATGTTTATTTAAGGCTATACGGGGTTTATTTGGAAACCATAGAAAATTTAAAATTAGTTTATTGTATCTTTGAATAATATATTTGGGAGGTGGCAATGAAAAATGTTGTATTAAGTATAATATTTTAGGAAATATGATTATTTTAATAATATATAATCTGTCTGTTGTTGAAAAGATATATTTATTCCAGTAACCAATTGTTTGTTCTATTTTGTCTAGTATTTTATTATAGTTAAATATTAGAGAATCTGTTAATTCATTGAGTAGATTTATTCCCAAATATAATAATTTACTTTCTGTTACTATATATTTGGAAAATCTTTTGTTTATATTATTATTATTTTTTACAATTACAGGGCATAATTTTAGTTTTGTTTTCATTAAATTTTAAGCCTGAAATATTTTGAAATTTATTCATGGAGTTAAATAGAGCATTCAAAGACTCATTTGCATCTGAGAGAGTTAATAGTATGTTATCAGCAAAGAGTTGGATTTTAAGGTTTAAAATTTTATTAATACAAATGCCCTTTATGTTATTGTTTGATCTGATTTGATTTGCAAAAGGTTCTATGAGTAATGCAAATAATAATGGTGATAAAGGGCAACCTTGTTTAGTTCCCTTTTTGATTATTATAGGGCCTGATCTATATGATCCCAGTTTAACATATGCAGTAGATTTTTCATATAGTATTTGGATAAGATTATTAAAATTAGAAGGAAAGTTATATTCTTTTAAAACTAGTGAAAGAAAGTTCTAGTTAACCGAATCAAAAGCTTTATTAATATCTAATGAGATTACATTTAAATCTAGGACTTTATGTTTGCTATAATCTATTAATGTTAGTATTATTTTAATATTATCTGAAGTATTTCTTCCTTTAATAAAACCTGTTTGATCTTTGTGAATTAAGAAAGGAAGAAAGTGTTTGATCCTATCTGCGTATATAGCCATAAATATCTTATAGTCTATATTGAGTAATGATATTGGCCTATATGAGGAACACTGCTTCTCATCCTTATCTGGTTTGATAATTGGGGATATTAATGAATATTTCCAAGAGGGTGGTATATTGAAATCTTTATTGGCTATATCATATACTTTTAATAATAAAGATATGGCTTGATTGGGTATTAATTTATACATTTCTGGTAGCATATTGTCTGGGCCAGGTGCTTTATTTGTCTTGAGCTTTTTAATTTGTGATTTTAATTCTGTTATATTGATTGGTTTGTTTATAATGTCTATTTGTTCTTGTGTTAATTTAATATGAATATTGTTTTCTAAGTATTTTTTTATATCCTTAGTAGGTGTATCTTGAGTATTTATGGAATTATCAATGTTAAATTGGAGTCTGAATGCTTCTAAAATATCATTTAGTTTCATAACTCTTTTGTTAGTATTAGGAATAAATATTTCTTTTATTTGCTTAGATTTAATTATTTTTTTGTTCTATTAGTTAAGTATCTCAGGTGTGCTGAATTAGTAGAGTATGAGTTTATTTTTATCTTTTCTAAGTTAATCATAATCTTATGATGTAGCAATTCTGTATACTTCTTATTGATTTGTGTAAGTTCTTGAACTTGAGTAGCATTACCCTTTTGTATTTCCAGTTTCAATTTATCTGCTTTGTTTTGTAAGTCTAGCATATCTTTATTCCATAACTTCCTTTTATTTATGTACCAGGATAATATCTTCCCATATGTAACTGCTTTTAATGAATCCCAGACATATATTTCTGAAATATCTTCTGTGTAATTTATTTCTAGAAAGTTTTTGATTGTTTCTTCATAAAATTCTTTGAAATCTGTCAATTTTGTGATATAGGAAGGTATCCTAGTAATGGGATTTGAATAAAATGGTGTAAGCTCTATCTCAAAGACTATGGCATTATGTTCAGATAAGGGACAATTTATGATTTTGACTTTGTCGATTTTTGTTATTAAGTCATTGGCAACATATATTCTATCAATTCTAGAGTTAGTTTTATATCTATGAGAATAAAATGTGAAGATTAGTGAGTCTGGTTCTGCAAATTCATTTATATACTTTAAATACAATGTATCTATAAATTTTGATGGTGCTTTAGAGATAGGTTGTTTTTTTCTTTTGGATTTAGAATCTGTATCTTTTTCATTGATTATACAGTTGAAGTCTCCTGCCAATATTAGGCTACCCTTAGTTAAATGAATTATCTCTTCAAAATGCTGTTTAACTGTTTTTAATCCTAGTCCTGGGATCCAATATAGATTTACTAACGTATAGATTCTCTTATTTAACTCTACTGAAGCTAGACAAAACATACCTGATGTATCTTGATGAGTAGTGATTATTTTAGGTGTTATAGTTGAGTTGCGAAGTAGTATACCTACTCCTCTTTTTTTTGTTTTGTATTGAGAGTTTATTAGTACTGTGTAATTATTAATATTTAAGTTGTTTATATCTTTATCTAATAAGTGTGTCTCTTGTAAAAAGACTATTTGTGGTTTATGTAAGTTTATGTACTTGAATAGGCTTCTCCTTTTATTACTATTATTTAGACCATTAACATTTATGGATAAACATTTCATTTCCTAGTTTTGAGTTTGTTTTATGTGTGAGTTTATGTAAATATTGTTTATTCTTAGTTCCATCTTGAATACAGAATTCAAAAAGTTTTTCTTGTATGATTTTTGCATGTTTCTGAGCGACACCAAAGTGATAGAATAAAAACCAAACAAAAAAAAAAAACAAAGAACTTCCAAACTTGTAATTCTTAACCTTAAAAACCATTCCCTATCACTATGAGGTAATATACCTCTTTGTTTGGTTAGTGAATCTAACCAAACAAACTTTCTACCCTCACAAATAATATTTGGATCAGTTTCTCTTATTCTCTTAGTTTTTAAATAAAGATAATTGAATAATATATTAAGATAATCTAATCAGCTAAAATATATACATATATTATTTACTCATCTTATTGTAATTCAATAATACTTATTTTTAATCAGGTTTCAAAAAGGTACAAATATTTTGATTCAGGTATATCATTTCAAAATAATTTAGGGTATTAATAAACATCATGTTAAAATCTATAACTGTATATTTCATATATCTGTTGAAAACTATTTACTGACATTACTGTATAATACAATACCATTGTTGTGCAATTGTTTTAGACTACTCAAGTCCAAAACCAGTGTTTAAATTAATATTTGCAAAGTCATATTGGAATAAAAACATGAATAGTTCTGAAATCACATCATATTTCATGTTTAACATAAACTGAAATGCAATACAATGTACAAGTATATTAATATTTCTTTAGTAGACATTAAATATGTTCCTCTGATTGCATTTTTCAGCTTTTCAAAGATAATTCCCATGGCTGGAGACAACAAGATCACAATTTAGACATCTCCCTTATCCAAGAGACTACTTATAATGTTGTTATTTGATTGAGTGTTTTGTTGTTAACACTTCTATCAACTTTCAGAGGGACTTTGTATACTCAAAACTGACACAGTACAGAGGTAAAACTGCAGTGCACTTGACCACATTTTTAAAGCAAACATCTATGTATATCACATATTAACTGTTACAGCTTAGACTGACACTTAACCAGTGAGTTTATCTGCTGACAATAAGTGCTGGAGATATAATTTTGACTTACTTAACACAAGTAATTTAATCTTATGACTGAATAAAAGTATACTAGAGAACATATCAAAATAATGGAAGCTGCTAAGATTTAAACTATTATGTATGAAAATGTTACAGGTTAAAATTCCTAACCCATTTTGCAGTAAATAGACAAAATGTATTTAAACTATGGGGTAACACCTTTATTATGTCAAAAAGGTGTTTAAGAAGCTTGTTTTTCCTCTAACATCAGATGATAGCTATGGTGATCCATGCACTGCAAGAGTATTATTTATCCTGGTAATTGCTTTATGACTGTATATAGAAATATTTAATTCAAATCATTAACTGGCATTACAACAATATTTCTTAGAAAAGTTGTTTTATAGTTAATGACTAGATAGAACGCATCATTGAGAGGATACATTTATCAAATGTTAAATGCTTTAGCTATAATATAAGTGTCCCCTTGAATTAATCCCCAATGAATTTACGGCTTACTAAACTTGCAGACTAATATTGGCATCTTTTCATGTAGTCATATTGGAACATGAAAATACAGGTCTGCTAATTAGGAACAATCAGGCACTCAACTGCTAGACAATACATTTGTCTGCAGAAAGGTTTAAGAATTACAATTGCATTGTCAAGCATTTTTGTTTACACTAACAGTAACATGATATACCCACATACACTAGTATTGTGTCATTCTTGTTAATGTAAAAAGCCAGGTAATATTATAAGAAGGGTGAAGCCACAGCCAGGTAATATAATAAGAAGAGTACAGCTGCAGTCATTATTCAGATGAGCAAACGGGAACAGTATGAGCCATCTAAGGATGGATAGCTCATTGAGTACCTGCCACAATGTATGTTCATAATGCATGGTAACTTAGTAATAAATTAGGGTGTGGGCTAAGCCTCTCCCTCTTCTACTCAAATTAGATTTAATACAATATGTGTGTAGAACACAGATGCTTCAACAAAGTTCAAAGCTATATGGGATATAAATATTGTATAATTGACACATTGGGTTAAATCCACTGTTGTTATGTTACTTATTATATTTGTTTATATAATTATTGCTTTTACTTTCTCTATCTAGTATATTATACTGATTTGCTAAATGTACATTTAACCTTCTTGTTGCATCCCATTTGTCCACTTGCGGACATATTTTGGTAGCAGGACATTAGTAGTATTTTGTAGGAGCACCAGTGTGGGAAATGGCAATTTTCCTTAAAATAAACCTGTCAGTTGCTTGACATTTACTAGTTTCTTTAGAGAATTTGTAAAACAGCAGTGATTTTATTTGCTGATGATTAATTTCTTCTCTTTAAACTCTGCTGTATAAAACATAGTAAGGGATAGCTAAAATGACTGGAAATCTAAACTGACAGAAAGACAATCAGATATATGTCCTTATCTATCAAGGTGCTAAAAGACATCAGTAGCCATAAACTGAAAGTGCTTCAAAATTATATATCTGTGTATATTTATATGAACCTTTTATATTATTTACATTTCCTTAGAAGGGATTTAGGTTTCTGTATCTTTAAATGTGAACCTAGTTTATTTTCTGACTAGACGTCAATTAGAAAGAGTCAGGGGATGACGTACACAAGTAAATGCGACAAGCAATAAGTAACTCAAGTTTCTAGTGATGTTTGTGGCTGTTAAATTGTCTCGAGAACCAAGCGGGAAAAGGTATGTGTTTTTTCTTTCTTCTTTTCCCTTCTCTTACTTGGTGACAAACTCATGTAGTGTGCACGCGAGCACTCTAATTTGCGAAGTAGTGTTCACAACTATCAAACTTTGCATTTTAAACATACTATGCCTTATTTCTCTACAAAATAAAAGATAACAGGATATCTAAGCTAGTCACAAGCATCTTTAACTCCGGATGTCCGGAGCCACAACACACCTGACTTATAGCCTCAAAATATCACTTAAGACATATTTTTTCACTGGACTATATCAGTATGTGCATATGGATCAAAGGCAAAACATCTTTTAAGCTTATTTACAGTAGTCTTATGTTACATCTTAACTGAAATACTTCATTTCAAAAGCAACACATTTCTGCCCAGCATTAGCGTTTATCCAAACAGGGACACTTTTAACTTATAAAAAGTAATGCTGTTAGGGATGTAACTGATAATAAGTTATATAGCAGTCACTATTATACCTATTAAGCAATATAACCATATACTGGTTAAAATATTATAAGTTAATGAAGATTTTATAAAAAGAAGAGAAAAAATAAAAACAATAAAACACAAAGAGAGAAAATAAACAAATAAATAAATAAATAAATAACTATTTTGGGAACATTATTATGCATTGATTACTCTGATTAAGAATATGAAAATAATAGATAGATAATAATGAAAAATAGAGTAATGTTTAAATTATGCTTAGTATATTGATGTGATTTGAGATAAATGTATTTACATTTATGCTGATTTTGACATTTAAAATATAATTGAAAACAGTACCTGTTTTGGTGTAACTTGAAGACAGTAAGAATTTTCTTTTGTTGTTAGTATTATTATTTCGATTTTTACAGAATATAACATATATAAGATTATTTGTCCTTTAGTTTTTTTTTTCTTTTGCTCAACAGTTTTCCAATTATTTACTTCAGCATTTCTCTTCGGTGTACTTATTGTCCAGTCCATAGATTCTTCATGTGTTAGGATGTTGTTGTTGGTAAGGTATTTTATTGCTGAATCTACTGTTTCAAAGATTTTTATTCCATTTGGTAGAAAAACTTTCAGTCTTGCTGGGAATAAAAGATGGGCTTTCAGTTGCTTTTTCTTCAAGGTTTTTTTTATTGGTAGAAATTCTTTTCTTTTTGAAACCACCTTTGTAGAATAATCGTTGTCAAATCTTATTAATGAATCATTGTATTTGATGGGAGAATTTGTCCAAGCATTTCTTAATATAAGATCTTTATCTTGTGTAGAAAAAAGTCTCACAATTATAGATCTCGGCTTGTTCTTACCCGGAGAAGAAGCATTTCCAGAAGCTGCTAGTGATCTATGTGCCCGTTCTATACCATATGAAAGAGCTTCAGGTATTTTTGTTACATCTGGTATCCAGGTGGTGAGAAAGTTTATCATATTGTCCCCTTCAGATTTTTCTGGTAGACCATATATTCTAATATTATTTCTTCTTGTTCGATTTTCCATATCATCAAGCTTTTCTAGTAAATATGTATTCTGTTGAAGTAAGAATTCAGTTTGTTGTTCCTCTATTTGGACTCTAGTGTCAATGTCACTTAATGACTGTTCAATAAGTGATATCTGTCCTTTCTGCTGTGTAAACATTTCTTGAAGCTGTTCCAGTTGTTGTGAGCACTTTTCTTTAAAAGTATCTATTTTATTGTCCATCTTGTCGATTTTTATTGTAAGTTCCTGTATATTTGTAATGAGAGACTGCAGGTCTTTTTTGAAAGAAGAGTCTTGTGCTGTAGCCTGTATTCCTGTAAAGCTGATATTGGTGCTGATTTTCCAGTAATTAATTTGACAGGAATTATTCAAGTTCTGACAATAAAATTTTTCTTATAGATGCTCAGAGTTATTAGAAATAAGTTAGTAATAAAAATTTCTTCAAATTAAATATTATTTTGTAAAATTCCTGTCAGAAATTGTATTGAGGTAAGAGAGCTGAAATGAAGTGCAGCTATCAGTTCAGCATCCTAGCCACGCCCCCTCCTTATTACTTCTTGATATATAATGACTCTCAGCATCACTTCCTCCTCATTACTCCTTGATATATAATGATTCTTAGCACCACTTCCTCCTCATTACTCCTTGGTATATAATGACTCTTAGCACCACTTCCTCCTCATTACTCCTTGGTATATAATGACTCTCAGAGCCACTTCCTCCTCATTACTCATTGGTATATAATGACTATTAACACCACTTCCTCCTCATTACTCCTTGGTATATAATGACTCTCAGCACCACTTCCTCCTCATTACTCCTTGGTATATAATGACTCTCAGCACCACTTCCTCCACATTACTCCTTGGTTTATAATGACTCTCAGCACCACTTCCTCCACATTACTCCTTGGTTTATAATGATTCTCAGAGCCACTTCCTCCTCATTACTCCTTGGTATATAATGACACCCAGAGCTACTTCCTCCTCATCACTCCTTGGTATATAATGACACCCAGAGCTACTTCCTCCTCATCACTCCTTGGTATATAATGGCTCCCAGTAACACTTTCTCCTCATTACTTCTTGGTATTTAATGACCCCTGAGCCACTTCCTCCTCATTACTCCTTGGTATATAATGACTCTCAGCACCACTTCCTCCTCATTACTCCTTGGTATATAATGACTCTCAGCACAACTTCCTCCTCATTACTCCTTGGTATATAATGACTCTCAGCACCACTTCCTCTTCATTACTCATTGGTATATAATGACTCTCAGCACCACTTCCTCCTCATTACTCATTGGTATACAATGACTCTCAGCACCACTTCCTCTTCATTACTCCTTTGTTTATAATGACTCTCAGAACCACTTCCTCTTCATTACTCCTTGGTATATAATGACACCCAGAGCTACGTCCTCCTCATCACTCCTTGGTATATAATGGCTCCCAGCAACACTTTCTCCTCATTACTCCTTGGAATTTAATGAACCCCACAGCGATTTCCTTCTCTTTACTCCTTGGCATATAATGGCTCCCATCACCACTTTCTCCTCAGTACTTCTTGGTATCTAATCATTCCCAGCACCACTTCTACTTCATTACTCTTTAGTATATAATGATTCCTAGTGACACTTTCTCCTCATTACTGCTTGGTATATTATGAGTCCCAGCCCTTCTTCCTCCTCATTATCCCTGGTATATAATGACTCCCAGGAACACTTCCTTCTCATTACTCCTTGGTATGTATAATGACTCCCTGGGACACTTCCTCTTCATTACTCCTTGGTATGTATAATGACTCCCCCAGTGCCTCTTCCTCCTCATCACTCCTTGGTATATAATGACTCCCTGGGGCACTTCCGCTCATTATCCTTGGTATATAATGACTCCCAGGAACACTTCCTCTTCATTACTCCTTGGTACTTAATGACTTCCAGTACTACTTTCTCTTCATTACTTCTTGGTATATAATGACTCCCAGAGTCACTTTCTCCTTACTACTCCTGGGTATATAACAACATCCAGTGCTACTTCCTTCTCATTAGTCCTTGGTATATAAGGATTCCCAGCACCACTTCCTGCTCATTAATTCTTGGTATTTAATGACCCCTAAGCCACTTCCTTCTCATTACTCCTTGATATATAATGACTGTCAGCACCATTTCTTCCTTATTAGTCTTTGGTATTTAATGATCCCCAGATCCACTTCCTTCTCATTACTCCTTGGTATGTATAATGACTCCCTGGGACACTTCCTTCTCATTACTCCTTGGTATGTATAATGACTCCCCCAGTGCCTCTTCCTCCTCATCACTCCTTGGTATTTAATGACCCCCATGCCACTTCTTCCTCAGTACTCATTGGTGTTTAATGACTCCTAGTGCCACTTCCTCCTAATTACTTTTTGGTATATAATGACTCTCTGGGACATTTCCTGCTTATTACTCCTTGGTATATAATGACTCCCTGGGGCACTTCCTGCTGATTACTCCTTGGTATATAATGACCCCCAGAGCCACTTTCTTCTCATTACTCATTTGCATGTAATGACTTCCAGCTTTACTACTTCTTCCTTCTTATCTGACATATTTTTCTTGGAAATATTTTGACATGATTTTTATCCTTTTATAAGCCTAATGTCACACTTGTTGAAATGGAACCTGAAATAGCATCTCCTTCTTATCAGAGTATAAGCCTATCAAAAGCATCTTACAAATATGCCCTCCAAATTGTTCTGACATCTTTTAATGTCATGCATAAATAGGTTGGTCTTGATTTTTGGTTGGTGAGTAATATGTCATATACAGAAATGAATATTGCATTGTTATGTGCAGACTACCTGCAGCATTCTGTTAGCCACTAGCTTTCAGAATGACATCCCTTGATCACAATGACATTTTACATTCTCACTGTTCTCATTAACATTCCTCCTGCTCCTAGATTGTTCTGAGATTTCTAGTGTAGATTTTTACTACAGGACATTTTGTTCTATATATAAGTGAATACAATGTATAGCTGCAAATTTCACTTAAAAATAATTATTTGTTTGAGGGAGGTAAATCCCCCCCATCCTTACATCACATTCTTATATCTGAACTTAGACCATCTCTGAGGAGGGGAATACCTTTCAGGTGGTTATGTTTTAGAGGGTTTATATTAGAACACCGAACGTTCAAAAATTCGAGTGCTCTAATATCAACCTGTTTTCAGTGAACGCTGAAAATATTGAAGAAACAGAAAACCAATTTTTTTTCCTAGGGAAAGAATTCAGGTGTCCATTTCTGTTGCTTCGGTATTTTCAGCGCTGTGGTGGAAAGTTTCGGGTCGGGTTCAGGTAAGTGTGCGATTGTGTGGACGTGAGGGTTAGGGTGGGTTAGGTGAGTTAGGGTTAGGGCGCGGGTGAGGTGACTGTGCGATAGTGACGGATCTTAGGGTTAGAGTTTGGGTTAAGGTAAGTAGATAGTTAGTGGTGTATGTATAGTTTAGTGCAGGGTTAGGTGTAAGAGTTTAGGTGTATGTGTGTGGATTGCTGTTTGTTTGGTGTGCTTGTGTTGGGTGTATGTGTTTTGGAACAGTGAATTTTTTCCCTAAATTTTCGATTCATAGGGTTTGATATTAGAACACTCGAAATTTTGAATGTTTGGTGTTCTAATATAGACCCTGTTTTAGAGCTACACATTCATTTAACTACAAACCAAAATGTTATGCTTCATATTTATCAAGAAACACCTCTTTAGCGTTTACACCAGTTGTCTATGCATCATTGTATGCAAGACCTTGCTATATTCCACACAGACAAAAATTCACTGGCTGTCTTTCATCCATAAATGCAATGATTTCCTGACTTAACAATGTGCAAAGTCAACTCCTTCAGAATTTTTAAATCACATTTTAGTGGTACTCCTCCAAATTACTCAACTTCAACCTAGAGGAAACAAAAGACCATGCTATTCATGTAAAACAAAAGCTAGGCAGTTTGATATGCCACATAACTTGAAGAAACAGCAAAATCCATTGATAACTGACTTCTAATTTATACATCTAGAGCATGTTACTTTAAAAACCTAAGACTATGGACTGCTGCAAACTTTTCTCTCCAGCTTCCCATGCTTACAATGGTCAGCATTAAAGTTCTTCAAAAACATAAAGCATGCTGCAAAACGTCTAGATTATTGAATCTTTAAAGGAACTAGCATGTAGCTAAAAATATTCTTATCTCTCAGCTACAGTATGTCCAGCATGCATTTAGACTAGATGTAAATTGAGATATCATGCTTGTACAAAGTAATGTTCATCACTAAAACACATGAGGAACTGTCATAGCACATGCCATGTACAAATCCACTGTTAGCCACTGCTTGTGTCTTGCTAAAACTAACTTATTTCCTGCTGAGTGTCAAGCTCTTTGTCTCATTTGAGGTTTTCATTAACAACTAATATGCGTAGAATGTACTCTCCTGACACAAACACTTTCTTTACAATTCTCATTATGCTATTTGATCCCAAACAAACAACACAACTATTTTGCTTATAATACAGTTATCTTAGTTAGACCCCAAGCTAATCTCATACAATATGTAACAGTCTGTTCCAACTTTATACCTGCTCCTAGGACCCAGCTTTGCAACAGTGTAAAATAACTGTATCAAAATTCTGGTTACTGTACAGCAAAAGAAAAGTCAAAAGTTAAAAGTGCAGTAAGACAAAAAAAATTATTGCAGGAAGTTTTTTTTAATGATAGGATAACCTTTTTATTCTAGACAAAGCTAAGACGCTAAAATCTGTCAAGAAACATGGATCAGTACTCAGCCACTCCTTAATATAGAATAAAAAGCTCACCACAGTAGAATTAGCAGTATTTGCAACCATTATAGTCCTGGACTTCAATATCTGGAGTTACCTGACCAGTGGCTCTTGGAGTTATGCTTAGTGATATTCATAGATTGGTATCTGAAGTTAGTGCCCTACAGCAACTGAATTTCTTCAGTGTTTACATTTATCTCACACAAGTAACACACACTATCGATGGGAGGCAGGTCAGCAGAGAATGTTCTTTTGTATTAATTACTGTATTGAGGCACATTTTGTGGGTGAGTGCTGTGCTGTACTCCAGAGGAGCCTTTTTTCAGATGAGACATTAAACTGCGTTGCCATCTTTCTGAGTTGTTTTATTCCATAATACTATAAAGGATAATTTGGCCAAGACATCATGGAATTTCCCATGCTGTTTTCAGTAGGTGCCATGGAATATTTTATATCTATCACAGCTACCTCCAGCTCAGGCAGATGGGACTTCAGATTAATCTCATCTGAAAAGCAGCACACTCAGAAGTGGAAAGCCCCCCAATGCTGCACTAAATTTCTTAGCAATCTAGTTACCTGGAGTGGGAATAGACTTCATAGACTGCTGGTCTTCAAACACCAAAGTCAAGTGTGCTAGCTGTTGAGCCACTGGCACACATCCAGTAGCAGTAATTTACTGAGGTAAAATAAGCAAGTTAGTAAATAACCAGTTAAAAGCATTAACTTATGTATATGTTCTAGGTTTACTGTTTGGTACAAGATATGTCACAATCATCTGCCTAAATTCTTTATCCAAGTTTAATTAGTTATGCTGATGGCCCAGGACCTAGGACATGGCTATATTAGAGGATTATGCTTAATTTCTCATTCACTACAAATACATTGATAATTATCCTTTTTGAGGTGTCATTGCTTTTCCTTCTAGTAACTTTGCTCAGAGAAGTTTATCCATTGGTATGTAATTCAGGCAATGTTTAAGATATTAAACTAAAATATTTGTGGAATATAATACCCAGGAAAGATAATTAACTTTGGCAGGGTAATACTATGAAACACATACTTCCTAAATGTCAACATTCCAAAAGAAAAAAAATCCAAAAAGATGAAAAAAAAATCCTTTTCTCTTGTTTTTTTGCACAGGTAAGCCTGTGATAACCACCAATGAGTGAAGCATGCTCCTTTGCATCCCCAAACTTATATATACAAACTCCACAGTTACACCAACGCAAAGAAGGGAGAAATCTCCATAAAGAAGCTAATCATTTCTAGGGAGCTCACAATTAGAAACTGCACCACCAATGATTTCCTATGTCAGAAAGTGTTTGCCGTCATGCCATTGGTCTTTTTTTCTGCATACTACAGATGGTATACCAGTTTCACCTGTAGCATTTGTAGGGAAGGCTTTTGGCAGAGTTTTAAGGAAACACCCCCCACCCATAGTGGGGTTTTGTAGGATACCCACTTTTTAAATTCAGAAGGCAAGGTTTTTGGTAAGTGGAGGTTCTCATGAGCTATATCCAGGATTCCCTGTCAGAACCTTGAGACCCAACACAGCAAGTCTAGATAATTTGAAAAATAAACTGCAATTCAAATGGAAAAAAAAAACTGCAAATTGTATAAATGGAAAAATCTTAAAATTAACTGCATTGTTTGTCAAAAAATGTACATAAAAAGGTTACAAATGCTGCTATGTAAATGCATCTTGAAATAAATAAAATAGCTATATCAGTTGTTGAGTTCCTTATGCCAGCCACAGTATCAATTTACATATTTGTAAATTATAATTTCCCAGTACTGAGGAACACAGTTGCTTGAATTTTAATACCAGGCACTGCTATTTAAAGAAAAATTAAGTTTATAGAAATGGAATTTTAAATACTGACTGAGCACACCAGCTCTGTTATTATGATAAAGCAACCTGAGCTGCACTACTAGTACAAACAAACAAGAAAAAAAGACAAAAGTTAACAAAATATGCAAATTTACCCTACATGCAGAACAAGAAAGGCCAGCTCATAGAATATTTTAACTGGCTGCCAGTCATTGAAAGGGCAACACTGTTTACAGATTTGCAACACTGTCAAGCTGGAACATTATTCATTAAAAAGCAGACTGCAAATCAGAAAATAAAGCTATTTTGCAAGGGGATCAAGAAGAATCCCTAACTTATATTAGACCCTGGGGGAATTTAATAAAGACTACAGTCATTTTCACCATGTAGGCATAGTGGGATGCTGCTTCCATGAAAGTAAGCAAGTGTGCAATCCAGAAAGCACTGATGAGTGACGCGTATGGGCACGCCAGCACAGGAAGTTCCATGGCATGCAAATCACCTCATAAAGGGGTGAATCTTATGCAAATGAGGGAAGTGGAGCAATCCAGCAAGCAGATAGGCAGCCCTGCAGACCCCCTGTCAGTGTTCATAGTGTACATGGAAAAATTCCTTGTACAGGATTTCAGACAGACAACAGGGCCTGTAAAAGCACAGGTAGATGGATAGAAATGGCATAGCACATACAGATATGAGCAAAACTATCCACCGTGGTGTCCAAAAACATAAAGGAAAGAATTGAAATTAATTTTTTTTAAATGATCTGGATATGTTTGTGCAGTACTCTGTAGTGTGCAAACATGTTGTTATGAAAAAAAAAAAGAGTGGAAAGAACACATTTAATAGTATGTGACAGAAATGTATTATAGGACCCTGTGTAGAGTATCTGCAATGGTGGAATAGTGCTGTTGCTAATGAGGTAGGGCCTCAAACTGTGTAGTTTGCAGCTTGTGTGCATGGATCTCTATGCAAATGAGGTGTGGTTATTAAATAGCACAAATAGGTGTCCGTGTCTGTATAGCCCTTCTGTGTAGGCACAGAACCATGTTGGTGTTCACAGAAGTGGTAGCTGACATTAAGAGGGGGTATATCTGAAGACTTGTAAACTCATTGGAGCTCAGCTGCACCTGTTTGCATGATGCACCACTGTGCTCAACAAGGAGCAAGGGAGTGTGTACACTGGCCTGCTAAGCTTTATTTACCTTTGGGGCACATGTTTCCATATGCTTTTGTGATGCTCCACTGTGCTGAGCGTGACCTTTCAGGGTGGTGTGTACAGTGACTGCTGAGCTTTGTTTACCTTCGTGGCACTTGTTTACACATGTTTGCATGGTGCACCACTGTGCTGAGTGTATCTAAAAGCCAGTGATATATTAATTACTGATGACCCCTGTTTCACTTAAACTAGGACCATTAAATCTTCTTAATGATGTATTTGGCAAGTGGAATGCATCATAGGTAGCCAATCACACAGTCAGCACCTACAGTAGAGCACTATAAAGTATACATATACCCTACATTCTGATTTTTCACCCATATTCTGCACCGAGTACAAACTTGGGAATTTTAACTGAAAGAATGCTAGGGGCTGCTGCAGTTCTACTACATCTGTATTGGCTAGATGCTGAAGTCAATGCTGTTGCTGGTGCTGCTAACAATAGGCCTAGGTAGAGAGAAGGAGAAAAGTGTAGAGGCCCAGGGTAACCTTCCAGGGGCTGCATGAGTTGGAGATTGCAGAGCACTACAGGGTGGACACGGACATACTTCAAGAACTCACTGAACTCTGCTGTCCTCAATTCAGATCCAGAGCCAACAGAGGAGAACCCATCCCAGTGGAAATAAAGGTATGTGTAGCCCTTAGGATAATAGCCACAGGTATCTTCCAAAGACCAATTGGGGACATGATGAGGGGGGTCTCATAGGCATTAGCATCCAGGGTACTCCACCATTTCCTGGATGCCATGCTACTACATGCCAGTGAGCACATTTATTTTCCCCTCACCCCTGAAGTGAGGGTCAGCAATATGCAATGCTTCTACCATGTAGCACACTACCCTAAGGTACTGGGTGTCATAGATTGCACTCATGTACACATCAATACACCACCCAATGAGGAGGATAGAATCTACATCAACCGCAAGGGGTACCATTCCATCAACTGACAGGTCATGTGCAATGCCCAGAGAGTTATCATGAATGTGTGTGCTTGCAGCCCTGGCAGTTATCACGACTCCATTATCTGGCATGCATCACAGCTGTATCAGATGTTTGCTAGGGGGGACATCCCTCACAGTCATTTACTAGGATGCTGGCTATGCTCTGGAACCATGCATGATGACACCCATCAAAAATGCACACACACCCACAGAAGAATGCCATAATGAGGCACATGCACAAACTAGGAACATCATAGAGCATGTGTTTGGGCTCCTGAAGGCATGGTTCTGGTGCCTTGATATATCTGGTGGAGCCCTGCAATACTCTGCGGCCACATGTGCACAGATGTTCACAGTATGTGGCATGCTACACAATATGATCCTGCAGAAACAGCTGCAGGAGGATCAGCAAAGGGAAGGGATACACAGTCCTCCACCAGTGCCTAGGTTACCACAGTCACACTCACAAAAAGATTTAGAGTAGGAGTTCCCTGATGATGTCCCTGTAGGCAGATGTAGGTGTGCCCAGTATGCCCTGGCATTGACTAAGAGACAATGCATAGCACATTCACTGACAACCTAGGGCCCTAGGGACTGACACCTTACTCCTACATACATACATATATTAAAATAGCTGATGCCAGACAACCCACATGACCTGTACCTATCCATGTATTAGTTGTGCACTGTTTGCATCACACAGAGTCATCCCTGAACTACAGGTCTCTCAACTGCTGCATTCGCAAGGTAAGCTACACACCAATTGTAAGGATTACTATAATATAGCATATGTATGGATCTGCTGCTGTTATACAAGGAAACATAGTGGGCTAATTGGACAGATGTAACATCCACATGGACTACTGATATCCAGTCCAATAGTATCTGTTCCTTACTAGTCACTAGGCCTCATGGATGGAATATTCACTACATTAATCAAGGGAGATGTTAAACAGTGGGCTCACGTGATATTTGCACTACTGTATATTCCAGCAGATCATGTGCCATTGTTTCCCCACCCCCAAAACAGCAGCATACCCTTACAACTGCTTTAACAGAAGATCACTTATGGTATATTAGTGGACCAGGCAATCTCAGGGCTTGTAACATAGATATCGCTCACACCACTGTATGTCTCTCCTCATGCAGGATAACAATGTACATATTTATGCTGTTGGTTTTGTGATGAATGACTCTTCTATGTCTGGTGACCTGAGTGGCTCAGTGGACTAGGGAATGGTGCTGATGGTTCTAATCTGGAATTACTCACATCTTTTGCATGTGAGGTAGTACTAGGTTGATGTTTTCACAGACTGTCATGCCTCTTACTGCAAGAAATCTGGACAAAGCCAGTAAGATTGGGGGGGGAGCAAAGGTCCAAACATAGGGTCAGATTTCACATATTGTCCCCATAAACCTAGAAAGTCACTGGAATAAAAGTGTTTAATTATTGCATATGTTCTGAAAGGTATAACGTCTGAAACACAAATGTTTGTCTGTAAGTAGTATAATGTAGTGACATCAATATTCAGTACTTCACCAGAAAACCACAAATGTATGAGGAACAGACCAAACATATGAGGCAAAACTCTGGACAATATGTGGAAATCAGGACAGTTGAGAGGTATGCAGATTGTGAGTCTGTTGGTGGTGTAACATTACCAACCACAGTCACAGATTACGTACAATACACAGCTGGAGAATGCTGTGGATAGTTTGAGTGAAGTGCAGTATTGCAGAGACAGGGGCAGATGTTAATGTCTGTAACATACAAAATCCTGGACTGGAGTACAGGTAGGTGTGAACTGGGGTCACCTTATTAGTACTGACAGTCCCACTGGGCATGCCCATACACTTAGTTAAAATGAGAGCAATCCTGTTGCCGCTTCATCAAAATGACCTGTTATGTATACATGTCTATAAATATATATATCTATATATATATATATATATATATATATATATATATATATCCATCTGTCACTCTCTCTATCTCTCTCTCTCTCACATACATAGTATAGCTATCACTATGTAGTGACAAACAGATAAGTAATGATAGCTATAGATATTAAAATGATACATACACCCCCATATATCTACACATATACATATCATACACACACGCAGCTACAGTTATATATACATCCCTGTTGTGTGCATGAAATATGTGTGTGGATGTCTGTATTGTCCAACATACCCTAATAATGGTGAGTAAATCTTCACTATTACACAGCCATACTGTTGTTCAAAGGACCCAAGCTAAGGGTGCAACAGTACAAATTCCACTTACCCACAGATGCCTGTGCCTGCTGGATGTCACCATGTAGACAGACACAGGTGAGCAGGTGCTGTAATGTATAATGTTGTCAATGCATGTATGGACAGGGCAACTTGCCCCTGCCCACAACTATGCCTATGTAACTGCAAGCAGCCACATATGGCCATGCTGGTAACTGTACACACATAGCTAGGATAATTACAATTATCCCACTGCTAGAATACTAAATGCAGATGACAGTATGAAGCAATAGCACATTACAGGCCAACATAAGCCTAGTTTGTGTAATGCACTAGTACTGTGCCTGTAGTCACATATACAACAACCTTAACTTGTGATGCATACTATAAGTGCCATGATCTATAGTGTATAAGACTAGATTGATATGGGGTTCTAATCTCACTCCAGCTCATTTGGTGTGTGTGTGTGTGTGTGTGTGTGTGTGTGTGTGTGTGTGTGTGTGTGTGTGTGTGTGTGTGTGTGTGTGTGTGTGTGTGTGTGTGTGTGTGTGTGTGTGTGTGTGTGTGTGTGTGTGTATCTCCCTGCAAATGAATGGATATGACCTCATGGGCTATCTACCTGCAATGGTTATATAATTTTTGGTCCTGCAACTTGCTGCTGGCTTTCATACTGCCCTCTTCTATAAGGGCTGATGATGTCAGCCACCTTAAGGCCACCAGCTGAGAGGGTAATATCAGATGTAAGCCATGGTGCATGCAATAAGTACTGTGATCTACAGTGTATAAGATTAGATAGTTTCTAATCTCACTCCAGCCCACTTGGTGTGTGTGTATATAAATATATATATATATATCCATATGGCATAACCTTGGTATCCTAGACATATGTAGGGTTTTGCAGTGTTTTATTTCTAGCGGGAGATGTAGCCCCCCAAAGGACTGACCACAAGGCTTGCATATGTCATCAAGCATAATATGTCCAAAAATGATAGTACTAGCAGACATGAGGTGTGTTGCATGTACCACATACTGTGATCCGCAGTATGTACCTTTACATAGGTAAGTGTACACACTGACATGCAGCCAACCTGTACTATGTGTGTGCCTTGCCATGTCTTGTATGCACTGACTGGAAGTGGGGCATGTAGCCATGTGCTTGTGTGAGCCTGTTAGAGCATTTTACATGTTATGGAACCATGAGATGTATGGATTGAACACAGAGAGTACTGTAGCATTTGACTGTCACTGGTCAGAAAGATGTGGATACATTCATTGTTGTACAACCAATACTGACAGGTTTGGGATGTACACCCCAGATTTGCATTCGATAATGAATGTGACAGGCATCACAGCTGTCATCGTGTGCAATGACACCCTTGCCATGTCATTACACAGGCATATCATACAACTGTAGCAGCCATACAGGTTTCAAGGTACATCAATACACATTGTAGAGAACATGTCCTGTGAAGTCCATGTCAGAAGCGTACATGTGTAGTCTGTCTCCAAAATGCTTTGGAGGGGATGTGCATGGCTCCATACAGGGAGGCATCCAATCCAACTGTGTACCTCCCATGTATCCATGACAGGACTAACATGTGTCACCTGCCGCTACACACCAACAACATCAGTGTAGTATACATAGTACATGCTGGTGAGACAGGTATGTAACACAGGCAATACACTCTACATAAAACAGGCCACCTATGCATGTCACACACACATCTGCTGTGACACACATCAAGTGTAGTTTACACAATGGATGCAGAACACAACAGTCATAACTGTTGCTGGGCAACTGTTGGTGCTGGACACAGGATACATGTAGATGCATCATCTCCATCAGAACCCTGATGGAAATTTTGAAGGTTAGCAGACCTTCTCACAGATTAGGGGTTGCATGAGTATGCTGAATGACAACAGTGTCCTTATTAGCTTGTAATACACATATGAACCTATGCAGTTATAGTGCTGTACTATGCTGACGACATATGTCTACTGTGCTGATATGCCATCATGTGCAGCTTTATTTCTTCTGGGTATCCTTAGGTTATCCCAACAGACTCCTGTAACAGAAAGATAAACAGGCTCATGACACACCTGTCATTGTGCAACTATACAGTCAATTCAACAACATACAACATAGGGACCACAAAAGCCACACAAATGTATGTGGCACACAAGTGACAAATGCCAGCATACAGTATCTCTCGTTAACCACTACAGCTGGCATGGTGAACCAACACTGCATTACACAAGTGCATGCTGAGTAATATAGTCTCCCTGTGCATCAGTCACATAGCTGCATTTCCTTGCATCAATGTCAAGGATGACAGGGATGTGGCACAGGTATCATCACTTACACAGGGTGTTGTGTAGGGATGCAGGAGGCCTAGGCTGGTTCAAACAGTAGACTCCATGTGTGTATTTTGTGGGGAGCATGTAAGATGGACCATGGAGAGATCCTGTGTGTGTCTGTAGTTGACCTGGATATGACAGTGGTGTATGAGTGTGTGCATGTACACAGTCAAGCTCAGTGCTAGCCCTACATGTGTGTATGTTGGACAGCTGTGAACCATACATGGTAGAGTTGACAGTTCACTGTCTCTGGCTCTGAACATGGAAGTGGCTCTGCGAGTTGCACTGGTACCTCCATGCCCAAGGTCATATGTGGTGCTAGTACTTGATGGTGACTATCTGATGGAACCATATCCCCCATGAGACCACTCAGGACCATGAGCCCATGGTCTTCCATGTCATGGTGTGGACAGCACACTCCTTTCTATAGTACCAGATGTACTGCCACTACAGGTCCGTGACTGTGCATGGAAAAATGGATTTTCAGCAGATGATATTGCTGCCCTATATCCATGGGTCTGAAGCTCAACTCCAACCACACGTTCCAGCAAAGACAATGTGCAGTCCAAGACAGACACTGTCTCAGCCCACTATCTGTCCACTGCATCAGTCAACCAATCCAGGATGTCTCCAGTGCGGTGGAGGCAGTCACAGATATCAGATCATGCAGCAGCATCCATAACCCTAAACATACACCTGGTGTTTCATTCAGAATGTGCCTGCACTTCCATGATGGCCCAAAACATGCACAGGGTGACCCATGATGTGACTCCTGCAACAGGTGGTGGATGGACAGCAGGCCTCCTACAAGCACCCCTGTCAATTCACCTGTGTGGGACCTTGCCAGCTCTCTGGATATGGCCAGATTCTATACTCACTGAAGCTATAGTTGCCACACTTTCCTGTTCAATGTCTCCACCCTCTGACTGTCCAATATCAGTGGCCTCTGGGGATGGGGTATGTGTGGGCATATGGACTATGTGCAGTGACAATGGGGACAGAAGAGTGATGTCTACCTCTGAAACAGATTCAGCCCCCATCACCCCCACCTGTGCCTCACTGTGGTCACCATCATCATCAGTGTCCGAGGAGACACTGACATTAAATTGTGTAGAGGACAGACTCCAATCCCCATGGCCACCCGCAATAAGAATGAAAAAAAGTACATTAATACCTGCACTATTGTGTAAAAAAAGCATCCAAGACTCCTAGCAACAATGACCCACAACTGTATTTGTGGTCAAACAACATCCTTCTCCACCTTTGTCCACAAAGCACTACCTCAGAACACAATTCAAATTCAACTCAGGACCTTTGTAACCATCACTTGAAGTAAACCAAGTCAAACATGGCCAGTAACATATATCTTTAACTTACACAGTATGATACTATAACTGAAAAAAACACATGCAGCCCAGTACAACTCTCTTCACATTTATATGAAAATACACATTTCACTGCCTAATGTATTTGCCTTCAACCTATTGTATTTTAAAATGCATTTTAGATTCCTTGCCTCATTTAAACCAGGAGACTTATCTGTTCTTACCTGTAACTGCCAAAGTGCATCTGTTTGTTGAACTACACTCCTGTGACTATTCCCTCTTGAAACCTTAGGTACCTCTTCCAGACTGGCATTTAAAAACATCCTATGCTGTCTAGACACGTAATTACATGTGCATAGGGCATTATTCTGGTCCTTAACAGTACTAGACTATAATTTTTCCTTAACAAAACAAGTATCACACTTATCAGGGGCAGGATCACAGCCTTGGACAACTCCTGATAGACCTGTGAAAAGTTGAGCGTGGGGTAATGTCAGTAGCACTGTATGTTGCAGCACAATAAGATAATACATCCATATATCTCACATTTACAATAGCTACTTTGAGCATAAACCTGAGGTTACACCCTCCACAGAACAAAGACTTGACCCCCACATAAATGTGTCTACAGACTAACACACTGACTGCTACAGTATTACAATGATGATCACAAGTAGGCTTACCTGCATGCTCCCCAGCTGTTGAAACTGTGGCACCCACCTCCACAGTGTACAGTGTGATAGATGCCTGGGAGCTGTCATGTGTGTCTAAGTACACCAGGAATTCCTCAGTGGCCGAGAGTTGTTGTTCTGCTACAGGCCCTCCACTGGTGACAGCATGATTCCTGGTTATATCCACTGCCCGTTGACATGCAGCATAAATCATACTGGTTTCCCGGTGTTGAACCTGCTCATACATCCTGCCCTGCTGACATGTGGTATTAACATCACTGACAAGGTGTGACCACAATGCAGCCTGCTGTTCTCTATTATGTTTCCCCCTGGATAACAAGATGTTATGATGCTGTCTTAGTCCTTGCAAGATTATCTCACTTTCTGCATCCAAGAAGGGTGGGTGTCATCTCTGGTACATTATTCCTGAAAGACAACACAAGATGAACACATTATAGGATCATATTACAGGAGCAAATACATGGACAGTCACTATGTACAGATACAGCAAGGGCAAAATGGCTGGCAATATCCACTGCTTGCTCACACATGGCATAACCCACAGTGTGACAACATACTGCACGTGTGGATACAACTGAGATAGTACTATTACTGGAGTATTCCCTTTGTGCCATGACAAATTCTGCTGTATGATCATACACTCAACACTCCAGTCCACTGTTGTGTGTCCTCTAAGGCCAATCACACAATAATATGTCATAGAAGCAGTGCCAGACAAATAGCAGTGTGCTATAACAACCACTATATAGTCACACTGACAAAAGACAATGCCACCCTACGTCTCTTGTAGGTGTAAGTTGGCAGGGTATCACTGAAATGTCATTACTAGAGGTCTTTGACCAGCTTGCTGCTGTAATCCCTATTCCCATACCTCTATCCTCCCATCTGAATCCTGTTATACACAAAAAACAGTTACATACCTGCAAGAGAGCAGTACTCTTCTGTTGAACTGTGTGTCTGGTAAAGTTTCACAAAGTCATGCTCTGTGTGAGTAAGGTCTCATACAGAATGTTTCCCCATAGCTAGTTGCCTGCCTTTTAACCATGCTCCCCATCAGCAAGTAATTACCTCTAAACCAATCTGTGGTTCTGAAATGCTAATTGCAGCCAAAGCAGCTGAAATGCACTATTATTAGCCAATGACATGCAAGAACTGCGCAATATATAAGGCCTTCATGTAGACCAGGGCCCCTTTCTTAGCTGTTGAGACAGAAACTACTGGGGTGAGGAGACTACAGTATCGCATATGGTAGCTCTGTAGTAGAAACATTTACATAGAACTGTGTGTACCACAGGCTACAACTGCTGCAGCAGATAGTAGACATAGGCAGAGAGTGTGGACACTTTGGAGGACAACAAGCTGTAAGTGTATCTTTGTCAGCTGTGTCAGCCCTGCTGTACAGGCAGTTGCAGGGTGAGGGTACCCTTTACACTCCAATTAAGGCATGTGTTTAAGGTATGGATGTTAGGCAACTGTGTCAGTAACAGAGTACTAGGTGACATATTGTTCTGCTATACAGATATGTGAAGTGTGTCCCTACCTGCAGGCCTCTAACTTCATCCACTGAAAAACAGTTATTTAATTTGCAATGCTTTGTGTGGATAAAGAGTGTGTTAGTGATCTATTAATTGCTGTCTTCACAATAATGTAATTGAAATGCAGCATAACACTGGATTTGAACCCAGAACTGTCTGTGACAAAATGTACTGTATGCAGGTCATTTAACAGACTGAGCTACTGCTGCAGTAGGTGCACTCGGAAGGTATATGTGCACACATACAAGCTGTGACAAACATTGTCTACATCCATCAGTATGTGCATGGCTTTATATGGATGCATTTCTGCACCAGAGTCCCAGTTGAACATGTATTTTGCCATGACTTTCTACATGTTGCTGATAAATGGGCACATTACCTTCTATCACAGGCATCAGTTACATCCATTATCATGTGTTTGGCTGTCTAGTAGTGTACTATTGCACCAGAATCCAAGGTACAGTCCCATTTTTTCCATTTCTGTTTATTCCAGTTTGCATGGTGTGGCACGGTGTGCAGCTCTGCTGAAACATGACTAATGACTGTAAGTGGCAATTACTATGTTTTGTTGAAACCACCTACTTTAATTAAGAGTTGCATGGTGTTGGTGGGTTAATACAATGTGCTGCAGGTGTGATGGCCTTGGGTTTGAAACATGTGAGCGATGACTATTTTGTACATGTGACTTACGATGTTAAAACACATATACTCATTATAGCTCTATTTAGCTGAACTAAGCGAAGTTGCATGACACGGCATGCTGTGCAGATCCACACTAAAAAAATATAAAGAAAAGAAAAAAGGGAGATAGGAAAGTGGTGAAACAGGGGAAAGCAAGGGGAAAAACACATTGAATGGCAGGGAGGAATGTGCAGGAAGGGTGTAGGAAAGAACCACAACTATCCATTTCTTGTAAAGCAACAACTGTGAACTTTGACAGATATGTATATGAATTTGGATTCTAACACCCCAAAGAGAGAGGGGTAAGGACAACATAACTGTATTGGCAAGCCAGTTAGACCAAATTACTGAAATGGATACCTATGTATGGGATGATATATATATATAGATATATATATATATATATATATATATATATATATATATATATATATATAATTTATTTGGGAGAGGTGCTCATTTCTTTTTTTTAAGGTTGGAGTAGAATGTTGGGGAAGGGACATAGATAGATGTGGGGGAGGTAAGTTAGGTAGGTAAGGATACATTTGCAAACAGACAAGACAGACAAGACAGCAGACAGGGGTGGTGTGTGATGCATGAAGGGGTGAACACCTTTGATGGAGAAGGTGCTATGGAGTCCAAGTCCCATGGGCCTCCAGACAGTAGCAGGATGACTCACATCCCCACCCATGGGACCATCAGTACTGCTCCTTCATTACCCGGAGGGTGGCTGTGCTGGAGGCTGGGCACCAGGGCGATGCTGCCCCACCAGGTCAGTCAGCATGCCCACAATCCAGCACAGGCATTGGTCATAGCCACGGTGAACTGTCCTGTGCAACAGGACAGTAGCTCATCATGGGTGGCCACTCTCCCTCTGCCACCACTCCCAGAGGGGGACTGGGCCTCATCCCCTGGGGCAGTACTACCCAATGCCGCAGGTTGTGCAGGGGCAGCAGAGGGAGCACCACAGGTCTGGGTCCCAGATGTGCTGGGACCCAGTGCCAAGGCTGTTTGAGGCAAGGTAGAGGGATCAGCTGGAACTGGCCTACCTTGACATGCTGTGATACATGAGGTAAAGCAATATGCTATGGTTAGTAACAATTAAACCATTGTTAGTATTAACAGAATAGAATATCATATTTATTAATCCAAATACATATTAATGTATATTATGTGCAACACAACATAATGTAACATGACAGTCAGTATGGTAACAGCATGCCAGTATGAAGTAAACCATATGGCTAACAAACCAGTTAGTTTAACAAAATATGTTAATACTGAATCATAATATAACATAACAATAATCAACCACATTTTTCAAAATATGGTTAGTTTAACAAAATATGTTAATATTAAATCATAATAATACAATAATGAATAAATTAAGATAAGGGATGGGGAAAGAGAGAAAAACATTCCATTATTAAGATTGCAATGATATTCCTGACAACACTGGTCATACGTACTTCTACAGGTGTGTACTGAAAGTTGGAATTACAGTGACTACAATTCTGCTTTAGCTGTTGTAGCATGTACATATCTCTCAAGCTGATAGCATGAGACAATAAGAGGCAAGCACTAAGAAATACAGGTAGAGAACTACTCAGAACAGTTTCACATAATGTGGACTTATATAACTACCAGGGTGTTCTGTAAACAGATGTGGTAATACATTGCATCCCAGGTAATAATTTATGTGATAAACAAGTGACAGACATATCAGTCAGTTCTAATTACATTACGGGAAATTGAGACACTTGAGAAGCATGTTTGTCTACAGTAATTAAACTAGCTGTCATGGCATAGTTGGCAGGTATTGGAGTAGAACCCACTAGCTATGACTGCAGGGGACATCTGCCAATACTTTAATAATTCACTGCAGCAGCATAGTATGGACAAGAAAGAAATACAGCCATACTGGGATTAGACAGTTTTGTTTCTGAACCAACAATGTTGATGCACACATTCTTGCTATTGAGTGTAACATTCTGTGAAATCTAAACACAATATCTGTACATAATATGGGCTAACTCACCCATCACATTGCTGTGTTCTCAGGTAGAGAGAAATTGTGAGCATTATGTGACTGATACTGAAAATGTAGTGATATATAGCACTGGATTCGAACCCAAGACTGTGTGTGGCAAAATGTACAGTGTACAAGGAATTTAACAGAATGAGCTATGAAGCACTGCTGGCTACATGGTGACTGATACTTGTGTGGCGACCACCTGGAAATATACTATGAATTGTGCAATACAAGTTACAGGACTTTCCTCTAGCATTCTAGTAGTATTGTTACAGTGTTTTACTAGACTGCAGTGCCAAGAGAACACACATGCATGGCATACAACCATACTGCATATATTACTACAGCTTTATTTCACTTTCAACAATGCAGGTGAACACGTATTACTGTTATCGGTTTGTAAAATATGTGAAGTCCACACACACAATATCTGGCCGTGGAGTGGGCTACCTCACCCATATACCTTTATTACCTGATGTTTGTGGAAGAGAGAGCATTATTTGACCAGTATTGGCCTAGAGAAAGCCCTGAACAGTACTATGAGTTAAGCAATGCAGTTTCCAGCAATTAGATTTGCATTCCACGGCTATTACAGTGGTATACTTGACTGTAGCAACCATACCTCACAGAATCAATGCATACAGCTCTAATGTAATGGTTATGACAAGACAACTCTGATGTACACAATTTTACTTGCTGTTATTGGTATTGTTTCTTGTTTTTATTGAACTACAGTTGTTATTATTCATTTATTGCACTGCAGCTCTAATTCCAACTTTATTGCACTGCAGCTCTAAATCGAACTTTATTGCACTACAGCTCTAATTCCAACTTAATTGCACTACAGCTCTAAATTCAACTTTATTGCACTACAGACTTTATTGCATATACTTTATTGCAGTTAATGCTTTACTCTTTCTTGTTTATTGCACTGCAGTTGGCATAATACATCCATACTCAACACACTCATGGAGCAACCTGGCCAGGCGCCCAGCATGAGACTTGACATTACAAGCCCTCTCAGCTGCAGCTGTTGGGAGAGGAGCACACCATTATGAATACCAATTTTGAAAACATTCAGATTACATATTGGTAAAATAGAGGAAAAAGTACTTACATACTTCTGGAGCATTCCATGCCCTTGCTTCTTAAATGAAGGTGTCCAAGGTATCCCTCTTTCATTTTTTCAGGTCATCATGGTGGTGATAACACTGCTCAACTGTGAGGGGGATACCAATAATACTGGTGAGTTCTTTGGTCACCCAGTCTCAAGGCTCCACCTTGCACTCTGAGATGAAAACTGCCCTGCAGCAGCCCATCGTCATGTTTTTCACAAGGAGCTCAACCATGACCCTGGACTCCTGAATGCCCAGTGGTGTGCCCAAAAGTGCACACCTTCTCCAGCACCACCAGCCATATTGACATATTAATGAACTCCAATGGATTCTGCAAAATTCCCATCTAGTGCACTTTATATACACTGTTTTCCTACCCTTACACACCATTGAGCAACATTCAGAAAAGCAAGCGCCACATTACTTAGCAGCGATCAAACCAACCAAGCAGAACTGAGCTGCATGCAAACATGCACAACTGTGGTTTTAGTGAAGCTGAGCACTGCACAAACATTGGCAGCCATTAACATGTTTATGTGGTGCTTGTCAGGTTTGAGCACAGTTGTGCAGAGCACAGTGGAACCATATATTAAAATCTTGTCCATAACATGTGCAACAAAAATATAGATAATTTCTGATGTCCGTGTATTCGAACCCTGGACCTACTACACATACAGACATAACTCTACCCATTAAGCTATGTGGATATTAAGAAATCCAGTATACCTTCACATATACCACTGAGCTACCTGTTAGCAGTGCTGAGCACTGTGCCGCACTGCACAGTCTTAAACACACCAATAAATAGACAATTAATTACATCCGGTTTCTATTTTTAGATGTCTGGAAGGTGTCTGCCATGTATGTATTAGTGTCACTTGACTTATCTGCACTCTGGGCCATGCTGGGCCACACAAACATCAAATAAAAAAACACATAAAATCTCATTATGCTTTTTAATTACATCTGGTTTCTATATTTAGATGTCTGGCAGGTATCAGCTGTCTACATGTGAGCACAGCTTGGCATTGGTTCTCTCTGTGCCATGCCATGCAAACATACATTAAAAAAAAAAAACAGACAACACTGATTCAATATCCATGTTCCTTGGCACTCCCTCAGCAGCGTGCCAGCTTTAATATGCATGGCAGACTGCAGAGGTGGAACTGTGGCTGTGTACATGGATACATTCTGTGTTGGCTCTATATGGTGCCTACACAGAGTTTATTAAATCCTGGGGCATAATTTAAAACTACAGTAGGGGAAAAGGCATTTACAAAGTTTGCACCAGCCATTTGAAATAAAGTGCCTGCAGAAGTATGGCAAGAAAACACCTTGGATCTACTTAAAGGAAAATGAAAAAACAAGTAGCTGAAAGATTCTGCCTGTTCTTACTACAAAGGAAATTGCTAAAGATTGCACCTCATGACACATGCAGGTGTTCACTTCATTATAACAGTTTCTTACAAGGCATTGCCTACTTTAACTATGGAATCACCTAAATTTAAGTATACATACTGTAAGCTAGAGCTTTTCAATGTTTTTGCAAAGTTTGCTGCAAATATTGTACATATGAGCTTTCCAAACTCCACTGAAGATATTTACTCTGCAATTGATTAGTGCTTTATTATAAATGGTAAATGTTCATTATCCTACCAGGAAATGTTTGTCTGCCTATACTGTAGCTATATAATTTAACTTCTTATCCCTTTAGCCTTGTTGTCTTATTGGCCTGGGTCATGACTGAAAAGGATCTGTTAACTAGTCCACTGATCAGGTTATCAAATGTATCTCTCTGACTAATTAACAAAAAAGCATACTAGTTTCCCTCATACACCCATCTTTATAGTTTGTAAACAGTTTTATTGCATCATGTTTTACTATAATCATGTTTACATAAATACAACACATGGAACAATGGTTTGCATAACACAACAGTAATTGCTTTTCATTTATTTATGTGCAGATACAGTGATGCAGTGTCTACAACTGCTGTGTTACTAGGAACACTATGGTTTGTCACCTGAGACTTAAATTGTCATTTACTGAGCTGCTCATGACACTAAAGGTTTATTGCACTGGACTTTACTTTGTCACATATTCTGTAATGAGAATATGAGAATCTCTGAGTCTGCGTAACTCTGAGAAAACTGGAAAAACTCAGTTTTTCTTCCACTTTTAGTTTTCTTCAAGTCTGTATGATCTTAGTGATAGCAAATTTAGAAACTGGTGGTATTTGTTCAGACTCCCCCATAGGAAGTGTAACACCCCTGAAATAAATGGTGTTTATTTTGATTGCTATTTTTCGCAACTTTATTATATGATGGCTTTGTATTTTGTACATGCTGCAGTTACAATATTTTCATTTCTGATGTAAGTGGGAGATTGTTTTTTGTACTGCATCCATTTTGTATAGCTCTATTCTAAGTAAATGCTGTATTTAACAACAGATGGTCACTAAAGCACTGAAAGGGGAGCTGAAGGTATTAAGTGTTAGATGATGGATTATGTATAGTAAGGCATTAAAGTGATGCCATTCTGATTCAAATATTTCTATCATGCCTGGTTATCTAAGTTGCTTCCAAAAAAACAAAATTATCACAAAAGATGGCATTAGTTCACTGGAAAGTTCCATCAAGAAATTACGCATTTTCATCAACAGCCCGGGAAGCAAAGTTCCAGGAAATATATATTATAGCACATTAAAACACATATATAGAACAGATATAAATAAAATTAGTCCAGCAACAAACAGAAATTCAGAATTAGCTTCTAAAACAATTATAAGACTTTCTGTTATGGTCTAAAAGTTTTAACTATTAAGCTATAACAAATTATTGAGTCATCCATGCATTCATTCATTCATTCATTCATTTGTTAACCTGATGAGTATGTTGGTCAATGACCCTAATTAGCCATAACCTGGGCCATGAGGCAGCAACAACTGTTTCATGAATTACATGAACAGAATGCAGAAATTAATCAGAAGTACGATTTACAGATTTTCATATAAGGAAGTTTTCTAAGTTTCATCCATACAGACGTACTTGAACAACAAGGACACTGATAAGTTGTACATAATAAAGTATGCATAAAAGATGCAAATATATATGCAGAAAAATGTTAAACATTACAGTTTAGATGATCAATGTAAAAAGGTAATAACACATACGTTATCATAGTAAGTGAACATTATTAGGCTTTAAGGTTATCATATCCAGTGCCTAAGAAGGAAGTAGACTTAAACCTATCCTCCAGATGCTGCTTTATTTTTTTCTTTCTAAAGTAGTTTGTGTCTGTGTAGCCATGATATATTTAGGGAGATTATTCCAGTAAGCAGGATAAAGTTTAGAGAAAGATCATTCATGTGTAGCTAAAGACTATTGAGGTCAATTGAGAGTGAGGTTATCAGTTATTCTTAGAATTTAAACACAACAAAAAATAAAAAAATGCCACCAACACTAGTGTGACCACAAACGTGAAACTGGTCTCACTAATTTTGGTGGCGTTTTATATTTTTTGTTGTGTTTATTTTAGTGTTTTCATACTTTTGGGCAAGTTTCAGACTTCTTAGTATTTAGGTGGTTTCATGTGATGTTAGCATGTCAGCTAGAGGTGGATAGTATCTCTCCCTGAGAAGTTTAAAAGTGCATTTAAAAAGTAATTGATCTTGGCGGAAACTGTAAGACATCCACCTTTATGAGGAGGGCATAATGGTTAAGCTCTTTACCTCACATATACGAGATTTGATTCTGTTCTCTGGCTATAGGTTTATAGGTTCATAGGTGTGTACTAGGCTAATGGCCCTGGAACCTTTACAAGCCTAGCCCATAGGATTACCCTGGCATCATGCCACCTGACCTTATTTCCCAGTGCCTCTGTTGAGTAGACCCACAGGCGTGATCCCTGGGGTGAATTTTCTATTTCCCATCCACTCATCAAGATTTCTCTTGAAGAGGGCCAGTGAGGTGATCTGTTTGACATGTATGGGAAGTCTATTCCATAGCATGGGCAGTCTCTGAGTTATGAACCTGTCCCTCCAGCATGTTCTGTTGATTGTGGTAATGAGGTTGATGTATCTAGAGCATGTGGTGCAGAAGGACTGGTATTTCATTATTTGTAGCATTTCTAACAGAGGTGGGTCAGACATGGCTTTGTATTTCAAGCAGAGATCACCTCTAAGTAGGCAATATGAGACAGAATAGTTGGAGTTTTTTGAGTCTGTCCATATAGAACACATGTTTAAGGCCTAGGATCCTCTTTGTGACCTGTTCAGTTGCTGCAGGTGTCTAGTGAGGTACATGCCAAATGGGACATTGTACTCAATGATTGGCCTAATGAAGGAAGAGTAGAGGGAGACAATGAACTCTTTCTTCCTGGATGCAAAACCCTTAGTAATAAGATGTGCCACATAGAAGGACTTTCTGACCACAGTGGCAATGTGGTAGCCAAAAGAGAGGTTGCTGTCAACCTGTGTTCCCAAATCTCTTATAATGCCTTCTGTGTTTAGTGGACTACCATCGATGTGGTAATTCATGGGAACTGAGTTTTTCCCAAAGGGGATGACAACATATTTTTTGGCATTGAGCTTAAGGCCATGGTTCTGACACCAGTTTTTGGTCTCAGTGAGGCCTTTCTGTAGGATGTCAACATCACTTGGGGAGTTAATAATAGCTCCCAACTTGCAATCATCTGTGAACTTTGTCAGCCAAAGTCCCTGGTATTCAGAGAAGTAGATACCAAACAGGAGAGGACCCAGGACCAAACAGGAGAGGACCCTTGACCAAATCCTGTGGGACTCCACTCATGACTGGTCGACAGTCTGACTTGGAGTCAGCTATTTTTACACTGTGGGTTCTATCTGTGAGTCAGTTTGCAACCCACCTAGTGATATAGGGGTTGGTGCCTAGCTTAGTGAGTTTTTCTATGATTCCAGAATGGGGAATGGTATCAATGGCCTTGACCAGATCAAGGTAAGCTGTATGAACCACCTTGCCTTCATCCACAACTCTGGTGACTGACTCAAAGAAGTCAACCAGGTTGAGCAGGCATGATCTCCCCTTCACAAAACCAAACTGTGTGGGATCCAGAGTTTGGAGATTCCCTATATCCTTGTTTATTAGGTCCATGATGATGCATTCCACAGCTTTGCATATCAGACTTGTCAGGCTAATAGGGTGATAGTTCTAAGGATCTGTAATTGCTCCTCCTTTGTGGAGAGGGATGACTGTAGCAGTGCACCACTTAATAGGGACAAAGCCTGAGGCGAGTCTGTGGTTGACCAGGGCACATAGGTGAGGTGCCAGTTCACTCTGTAATTCACAGCCAGAGATATTGTCAGGTCCCATAGAAGCTATATTCTTGACCTTGGACAGTGCTGTTTTAACCTGTGCAGCAGTAATACTGGGTGCCTGGCAATCTACTGGTATTGTGATTGGTCCTTTAGGGGCTTTGAGGGGAGAGAGGGGTACATTTGGCATTGAATCTGTCAGACAGTATATTGGCAATATCTGTTGGCTCAGTAATAGGAGGTACCACTGTGCAGTAGCTCAGAGCGAATCTGGGTATTGCCGTGGAGATTCTTTACCTAACTATAGAAGGCCTTGTGGTTGTTTTTACTATCTGTTGCAATCCTGTTTTCATAGCTAGCTTTAGAGGATTTGATGAGGGATCTCAACTTTTGTTGAGGCTGATTAGGGAGCTTCTCCAGTCTTGGGACTTCATCTTATTATGCATCAGTTTCTTCCTTCTGTTGTAGAGTTTGTTTATAACAGGAGACCACCAGATCGGCTTCCTTTTTTTGGAGGAGAATGTCTTGGTTCTATTGGGTATGGCGAGATCCATGCATTTGTGTACGTGTTCATACAGTGCATTGGTGTATGATTCAGAGGTCATGCAACTATTCTCCATTTTTATGGGTGCCTTGAAGTTAGCCTCCTCTATTGTTAGGAGCCCAAAGTTTGCTTTGGAGAAGTTTTTCATGGAGGTTATTTTGGTGGGGGGTGGGGGTGGGATGTGTATTTCCAAGGTGATTAGTTTGTGGTTGGATCTAACCAGGGAGGAGTTGACTACTGGTGTAGCCCAATGTTTGCCCATGTTAATAATGACCAAGTCAAGGATTTTGCTACCTCTAGTTGGGGTAGGAATGAGCTGGTCCAGGGCATTGGAATTAATGAACTCCAGGAACCATTAGGCAAGTGTATTATAAGTGTGTGCTGTAACAGTCTGCAGACTGATAGCTTAGTATTTACCTGTGAACCAATGAATTGTAATGCAGTGATGTTTCCTATTAATGGCAAGCTGGTTAAATCCTAAGATTTTGTTTACAATTGTTTGTAACATGGTAATATGGTGACCTGATATTTTGGCTGTAATAGGTAAAGTGTATCTCCGGCCAGAAAATAAGACATCAATTGCCTCTCAAGCTTCTCCTCTATAAAAGGTTGATACGCTGTTGGTGGCTTTAAGCTGCTTCTTTAGTACTTTGAAGGTTATGAGCACCACATGGTTATGAAATAAGAGTGCCATCTTTGTACTTTTATTACATAACTGGTTTCTAGAACGGCCATTAGTAATAGACTCTTGAATTGCAGGTAGTCGCCCAGTAGTACCACAAATTATAACAAAGGCTTTACTTGGACTGATTGCTAGCTTTTTCTTCTTGTTCCCATTCCAAATTAATGTGAACTTGTGCTGTAGGGTAGAAGAAATACGATTTCGGTTCTTGATTTCTTTTGTTAAGACTTTGCCATCTACATTTAAAGTGATGTTTAGATATGGTTGATCCCAGGATGAGCTGTAGTCCTAAACTTGCTAATATAAGAATATTTGTTTTCATGATAGACCTACTTTTAAGTAAAGAACAGTATTGTTCAAGTCCTTAACCTACAAACTATGACAGCTTATTTGGTGGGGGGTGTAGGAGGAGTTTTATCAGCCTGTGAAACAAGAGTAGTACAGAAATTAACAGCAGTCGGGGAAAGGTTAAAGCTCTGTGATCCCTAAGGTTGCTATATTATAATGTGAACACATAGGAACTGGTAGGAGTCTACATTTATTAAATACAATTCCTGACTATATTGCACATTTATACCCATTTCTACCTTAGAACATTTCAATCAGCCATACTTTGTAATTATAACCATCACTTGTAGAACTGCAATACCTGAGGTTCGCAAATAGTTTTCCAGTTACAAGAACAGATCTTTCTGGAACATATACAGGTACTACTACTAATGTAAACGGAAAGAAACTGAGACAAATTTTGCCTACTTGCTAGCCACAAGTACCACTGCCTTTTGCAAAGAGATGAGAGATGATTGCGAAACATTTCATCCCAAGTACTGAAGGCATAATTGTTTGATGTCAAACTAGATAAAGTCAAAATAATCAAAAACTGCCTCTCTGAACATGTAGGTGATACTAATTACTAAATGTTTATTATAGGGTACAAATGTTCCCCCACTCAAACCACCCCTTAAATACATGCAGATATAAACCTGCGTGGTCACACAGCTGCAGGAAAAAGAGAAACAGACACTTGAGACATTCAATATCTTTTTACAGCCTACATGGTTAAAAAAATTGCTTGCACAGCTGTGATCTCATAGTACAAATCATGAATATAAACCCACTGTGGGATTTATAGATTTCCGGAGATGGGACTGCAGAGATTTGTTCTCCTTGTTGTGTTCCTATCATTACCATTTGTTAAATGATACAACTCTCATTTCCAAGCCTGTCTTTGGCTATCCAGCACAAAGTCAGTCACTGGCATTTAATTGATGGTAAATAGTCAGTGATGTGTGCACTCAACCTCTGTTAGTCTGGCAAGTTAAAGAATAGAATTGCTAGCAACTTATCTGGGTGATGCTGCTGCAAAATTCACAAATAATAAGATCTTACAACTATCTCAGTTCTAGATCCTTCCTAAAGAAGTCCATCTCAAAGGGAATAACTTAAGTCCTTGGTACATGGTTCACAGTATAGATATTTCTTTTAATTCTATCTACTGTACACTGACACTTGAATACTTGGATCTGATGAATTCAGTGGGCATTTTTTGAGCAGCTTCTTGCATGCATGAGATTAGCCCAGGGCACTCTTAAGCTGATATAACTAATTCTAACATCACAAACTCTTGAAGCAAGTTTAAAAATCTTCATAATCATGCATTTGCTTTATTGAGCTGGATTGTTCAAATTCTACAGAAGAGTGATTCAAAGATATAGAAGAACAAAAAGAGAAAAAAACGACTTTTGCCTTAAAGCCAGCTCAAACCATGAAGCACCAGAAAACTTTTGTAACATAGATAAAATTACAAAAAAGCTGTAAACATCTAATATTAAATATGAATGTAAATATATATATATATATATATATATATATATATATATATATATATATATATATATATATATATATATATATATATATATATATATATATATATATATATATATATATATATATATATATATATATATATATATATATATATATATATATATATACACATGGTTCCCCTTTATAATCTCGAGATACTGAAAGCTCGAATTTCAGTATTTCGAAACTATAAAGTCGAACAGCCCACAATCCCGATTCTTTTGTGTTTTTGTAAAAAAAAAAAAAAAAAAAAAAAGTTGTCTAAGGTTGTATCTTCTATTATTTAAGCCCTAACTTTGAGTGGGTTTCTGCCTATACACACTGAGCAGAGTGGAAGAGAGGTGTTGACTACAACTCTTAGCTGAGATATATAAGTATCCTGTTTTTTTCGATTATTTATACTGATTATTGTTTCTAGCAATTTATATATAGTACTTTTTATTGCCTGCTGCATAGTTTTTGAGTGTATTTTATTGCTATTAACTAATCTGCACGGGTAACCGATTTGTTTGCAGTTAAAAGCATTCTGTAGAGTCTCATTGCTCCTTTATCTGTTTAAACATTTTCATTTTGTGGCTTTCTGTAGTGCTCACTGTCTGTAGGCTAATAGCTTTAGTACTTGGTGGCTTTGCAGTTGCCCACCCCTACTGTAAATCTGATCTGGGACACTCCTCCCAGTCTAGTGTCATTAGCTCATTCTACTTAATACAGAGAGAACATTTGATAAGGCCTTTTGTTTCTCCTTTTTCCCTTTCAAAAAAAAAAAAATTGCCTGAATCTCCTTGTGTTCTGACTGTACTTCTTAAACATTTTGGAAATATAGAGTATATTTTAGAGCATTTATTATAACTGTAATTGCCTTAATATTGCTACAACTCAAATGCTCTAGGTTGCACTGCATCTGAAGCGTTTGTGTGTTTTAGCTGCTTTTCTGTATATATATATATATATATATACTTCTCTGTATATGTAGACTAGCTACTTATTCTGCTGTGTTACTGCCTCTTAAATTATTTTTCAGTTGTGCACTTGCCTTGCTTCATTTAAAAAGTTTTAAATTGCTAATTTTGTAGAGTTTTAATTGCATTTACTGTTTAGGACTACACACTCAAGTGTGTTAGCCTTTTCTGTGTTTATTTACTGTATTATTGCATTGTTTAGCCTGTTTCAACAACAAAAAATACTATCTCATTTGCTCGTTTCCCACCTTTTCTAGCCAGTCCATATCCCAGGCTTTGCTTATCTCAGGACTTTATTTTCTGTGCTCAGAGCTATCCAGACCTTGCTGTGGTAGAGGGAAGTCCTACTGCTTACTAGTGGGACTGGTGAGCATTGTACTGCCTATCTAATGCTAGAGGAGTGGTTTCCAGCTCTGAAATTGTAATTTTATTAGCCTTTTTGGGCTGATTTTTATCCCTTTCAACATTCTGGCTTAAAACCGCATGTGTTTGCACATTTTTCACATCGTGCAGCACTGTGAGGCTACAGTTAAACTATTCCAGGTGCCAGAAAGTCTGCTCTTCATATTTTTCCTTAGAACTAGCTGGTTTCTCAGTAATAGCACCAAAATCTGAACCTCTATGACTAGCACTTGCTCTAGAACCTGCTAGAAAGCACTAGGAAGCCTGAAACTGATACAAGTACTCAGCTCCTCTTGTCAATAAGGAGAAATTAATCATAGGCACTGGCACAAAACAGCCTATAATTGCAAAGTACCTTGTAAAGGTAAGGGAAAACAGCTCTTAAACTTTACAAAAAAGCACCTAAACAGGCATGTCCAAGGGTCAGCTTCTGGTGATTTCTCCTGTCCACCTAGTGAATCTGGGCATACTGAGGCAATGCGGGAACTGCCTCATGTACACAGACAATCCTCTCCTCCTACCACCCAACACTACAACCTGCGAGAGATGCACTTACATAGCCAAACTGGAAGCAAAGCTCTCTCTGGCCAAGATTGTGCTAGACAGTCAAGAGAAGAAGGGTAATACCTGCATTACACCTCAAGCAACTCATAGCCCTTCAAAACCTACACCATCAACACCCACACATAACAACACTAAACCCACATATGCAGAGGCCCTTAACATTAACCTACACAAGCAACAAGGACCTCCGAAGCCGAAACGCAAACAAACATGTCACAACCAAAGTGACATATAGCTCACAACACCAGTGTGCCACCCAACAACAGCCCCTAAGGCAAGACAATGTACCCAACACTTTAGTCATAGGTGACTCTATAGTCAGGCACACCAACGTCCCACTCACCAGGCTGAACAAGGAGAAAATTACAGTCAGCTGCCTGCCGGGTGCCATGATCCACCACATAACACACACACTCAAGTCACTCCACAACAAGTACAAATATGACTCTGTCATTGTCCATGCTGGAGTGAATGACTTGAGACGTACCTCCCTGTACTATATGAAAAGAGACATGGAAGAGCTCTTGGATCATGTGACCCAGGCAGGTATGACCCTAGCCCTGAGTAGCATCCTGCCTTGGCCCAAAATGTTACCACAGTATAAGGACAAAATGATTGACTTCAACAATTGGCTAAGCTTCTGGTGTTATTCAAAGGGGATCCAGTATTTGTCTGCCTGGGATGACATGATCGACAAACCACGATGCTTTGCCAGAGATGGTCTGCACCTGTCACCCCTGGGATTCAGGTTACTGGCTAAAGCTCTTGCCACTCCTATAGTGCCTTTTTTAGGCAAGATTCAAAGGATAAAACCACCACTGTAACAGATACAAGCGTGCAAAATCTGAAGGTAATGCTACTCAATGCTAGAAGTCTAAACCTCAAAATGCACTCTCTCGAGGCACTCCTAAAAATGGAGAACATCAATATCTATGCAGTAACTGAGACCAGGTTCAAGGCTCCAGAGAGCACCCCTGCAATACCAGGCTACAATTCTAATCACACTTTTCGGCCACAAAACTAAGACCAAAACACTAAAGGTGGAGGAGTGTCCATATTCATCAAGGATATTCACACTTCCAGGCTAGTTGCCCAACACAACGCATTTGAAATTCTCCAGGTGCAACTACCACTAGGTAAGACTGCAATCCAAATTGTAGCTTGCTACAGATCCCCCACCATGCCCCAAGATTCTCACTACACCTTTATAAACATACTGGAAAATATTAAAATACAACCAAACACCATAATACTGGGTGAGTTCAACTACCCTGCCATTAATTGGGAAAACTACTCGGGTACCAGCTCTTTTTTCCAATGGTTCTTGGAATTCATAAATTCCAATGCCCTGGATCAACTAATCCATTGTCCTGCCAGGGGCTCCAATATCCTAGACCTGGTCATTACCAGCATGGGAGATAGATGCTCCACACCAGTGTTCACCCCCTCATTGGTCAGGTCTGACCATAAGCAAATCACCCTTGACATCCACCACCCCCACCCCCCAGTAAGGAAACTTCCTTAAAAAACTTCTCCAAAGCCAACTTCATGCTACTGAAGTCAGAAATTACAAACTTCACAACACCCGTGCAGACAGGATCTGGAAGTTTGACTGCAGAATCCTACACTAAGGCACTGTACGAGCACATCCACTTGTGCATGAATCGTGCTATCCCAAATAGAACCAAGATGCTTTTCTCCAAAAAAAGGAAGCCAATCTGGTGGTCCCCTTCTATAAACAAACTATACAACAGAAGTAAGAAACTGTTGCAGAAAAGAGGAAAATCCCAGGATGCAAAAAACTCCCTCACCAGCCTCAGTAAGAAGCTGAGATCCCTCATAAAATCCTCAAAAGCTAGTTACGAAAATAAAATTGCCAAAGATTCCAAAGACAACCACAAGGCATTCTATAGTTATGTCAAGAATCTAAATGGCAATGCTCAGATCTGCTCTGAGCTACAACAGAATGGCATTAAATATACTGACCCCAAGGATATTGCCAATATCCTGGCAGATCGATTTAGTGCCAACTTCACCCCCCTCTCACCCCCTAAAGGGCCCATCTCAATACCAAAATATTGCCAAATTCCGATAATCACGGCCACACAGGTAGAAACTGCACTCTCCCAAGCTAAGAATACAGCATCCATGGGACCAGATGACATCCCAGGCTGTGTACTACATGAACTACAAAATGAACTGGCACCTCACCTAAGTGTCATGTTTAATCATAGCCTCACCTCAGGCTTCGTGCCCACTGAGTGGCGCACAGCTACAGTTATCCCACTCCATAAGGGAGGATCTGCCTTGGATCGCAGGAACTACTGTCCCATCAGTCTGACAAGCCCGATCTGCTAGGGCATGGAACGCATTATCATGGAACTTAAAAACAAAGACGTTTGCAACCTTCAAACACTGGACCCCACCCAGTTTGGGTTTGTGAAGGGCCGATCTTGTCTCCTGAATCTGATTGACTTCTTCCAATCAGTCCCCAGAGCTGTGGATGAGGGTAAGGCAGTCCACACAGCCTATCTGGACCACGACAAGGCCTTCGACACCATCCCCCACTCTGGAATCATAGATAAATTTACTAAGCTGGGCATAAATCCCTATGTCACTCGATGGGTTGCCAACTGGCTTACTGACAGAACCCAGACTGTAAAAGTAGCCGACTCCAAATCCAGCTCCAGACAAGTGACAAGTGGAGTACCTCAGGGTTCAGTCCTGGGACCACTCTTGTTTGGCATCTACATCTCTGAAGTATAGGCCAACACTAAGAGACTCTGGCTAACAAAGTTTGCAGATGACTGCAAACTGGAAGCCATTACTGAATCCCCAAATGATGTGGATATTCTACAAAAGGGCCTTACAGAAACAGATGCCTGGTGCCAGAGCCATGGGCTCAAGCTTAATGCCAAGAAATGTATAGTTATCCCCTTTGGAAAAAAAACATGTACCCATGAATTACCACATAGGTGGCAGGACACTAAACATTGAAAGTATGATGAGAGACTTAGGGACACAGGTGGACAGTGGTCTCACTTTCGATAACCTCATCGCTACAACAGTCAGGAAATCCTTCTATGTGGCACACCTCATCACTAAGGGCTTTTCATCCAGAAAAAAGGAGGTCATTGTCCCACTGTACTCATCCCTCATTAGACCCATTATAGAATACAACGCCCCATTTGGTATGTACCTCTCAAGAGATCTGCAACAACTGGAAAGGCTGCAGAAATACCTCACTAAAAGAATCACAGGCCTAAAGCAGATGCCCTATGCTGACCTCCTTAAAAAACTCCAGCTATCCTCTGTCGCATATCGTCTACTCCGAAGCAATCTCTGCTTAACATACAAGGCCATGTCAAACCCAGAGCTGTTGGACATGCTACACTTAAAGAAATCCCAATCCCTGCGTGCCACACACTCCAGGGATCTAAACCTTGTCATCACAATAAACAAAACATGCTAGAGGGATAGGTTCCTTACCTAGAGACTCCCCAGACTCTGGAATAGACTGCCCATACATGTCAAGCAGAGCACCTCTTTGGCCATCTTCAAAAGGAACCTTGATGATTGGATGGGAGAAAAGAAATTCACCCAAGGGATCATGTCAGTCGCCCTGCTAGACAGGGGCCCAGGGAAGTAAATAGTGTGGGAAGAAATAGTCAGGGAATTGTTATGGCTAGGCTTCTATAGGCCTAGGGCCGATAACCTAGTACCAACTTATGAACCTATGAACCTATGAACCTATATATATATATATATATATATATATATATATATATATATATATATATATATATATATATATATATATATATATATACATATATATATATATATATATATATATATATATATATATATATATATATATATATATATATATATATATATATATATATATATACACACACACACACATATATACATACATATATATATATATATATATATATATATATATATATATATGTATATAAACTCAGGGTACAGGGGGAATACCTCTCAACTGTCCAGATTTTCACAGAATGTCCGGATTTTTGCCTCTAGTTTTTGGTCTGTTACTCATATAATCTGTGGCTTTATCTCAAATCATTGAACATTGACAGCACTAGAAAGTACTAAATAATGACAGACATTTGAGTTTCAGACTTCATATACTTCATAGAATATATAATAACGTAAAATCTTCCATTCTAACAATTTTCTATGTTTATAGGAGCAATATTTAAAATCTGTCCCTATGTTTGGACCTTTGTCCCCCATTACTATTACTTTTGGCTTTGTCCAGATTTCTTGCACTGAGAGGGTGAGAGGTTTGGCATGGGGAGGGGCTTTTCCCCCCTGCAAAAAGAAGTTTTAAGAAGAAGATTGATTTTCAAGATTTGATCTTCTCCATGCTTTTGGCCTTTCTCTCTCTCTCTCTCTCTCTCTCTCTCTCTCTCTCTCTCTCTCTTCTTCTGGCTTTTTGGCATTCAACATTTTGAGTGCTGACATTTCAGTAGGGAGTTGTACTAAACATATCTTATGCTTTATAATTATTTTCTTTTCCCTAGCAGTTTGGCACAGAGGTTTAGTGCTTTGTACCACTAAATCCATATCCTGTAGCAGTCTTAGGTTTGATTCCCACTTTTCGACATTATAACTGCCAACAAGACAACTGACCAGTTGTTGTTCTTAGGCCACTCCTGAAATGGGAGTATGAGTCTGTATGACTTACCCATTTAGTAAACATGAACTATTTATTATTAACAGTCCTTATTCTAGATGCACCAGAAACTTAAAGACCACCCGATACAAAGATAACACTATTTCATTTGGAACAAATGCAGACCCTTGTAAGTATACAGTCTCATTCAACATTTATGTCTAAACTAAAAATAAGTTTGGTACTTGTCCCCTTTTTTTTCACTTAAGGCATTTCCCTTCAAAGTAGAAAATTCTACCCAGAAACAATAATTACACTAAAAGCATAACATGGCTTGACATTGAATGTTCCTTTTCATTATCATGTTGTTACTCTTCTAAGTTAAAGAGTCAACTGAATGGAGATTTTAACAAAAGGTGACTGCATTCATCTGAAATCTTATTAATTGATGAAAATGGTGTCCTAAAACCACAGACTTACTAGTCTTGTCTAGTGCCTCTGTTCTTGATGAATTGATGCTATAAAACACCATATAGGACAGGTACATTTTTTACATTCTGTTAAATCTGAATACCCTGCCTCACTGTATTTAAGTTAAATTAGTTTCTTTTTCTCCTTAGAATAATGGACTATTTTGTCCAAAAGATTCATAAACCACTTTTCCAGGATTTTTGCTTTAAGATCACTCATAGCCTTATACCCTGCACAACCAGTTAGGAATTCTTAGGCCATTCGTGATATCCCAAACACCTCTCAACCAATGTATGCCCATATATCAAAAACTTAAAATCTCAAATGACAAGTTATCATACACAACTGGTCAATCACTAACCAATTTGAAAAACGAAACCAAGCCTCCTCCATTTTTTGTGGGGGGTAGGTCAACATGTAGCCTCATACACCCTGCCAATTATATATACCAACTCTAAGACTGCACTACACTGGGGAAATGACAAATTCTTCGATTCCCACTGTACCATGATGTGGTACCAAAAAACAAAAGACACAACAAAGTTATACACAATATGTTGATTTTCAGTCAGCTGTACTGCCTTTTTTCTGGTTGACAGGGTGGATATTTGACTTTTTGACACCATATCCTGATATATATAATGTAATATAATCTAATCTAATATAATCTAATATAATATAATACAATATAATATAATATAATATAATATAATATAATATAATATAATATAATATAATATAATATAATATAATATAATATAATCCATATAGCATTTGAAGTATTTTCTGAGAGAGCATCCAACAACTAGAATAACTTACCACTAACAGGAAGGATAGAAACTTCCCCTAAATCCTTAATTACTTGAGTTGTTTCCACAGTATAGAGGAAGAGAGCCCTAACTCTGACAAAAGTGAGCATGGTTTGATTAGCTGCCAGGCAAAGGAAGAGCCAACAAAGGGAGAGAGAGGAATAAAGGGGGTATTCCTGTTCAATTTTCTTAGGCAGAATTGATGTGTAATATATGTTGGAGAGGTGATACATAGCATACTGCCTGCATATAATGCAGGGCACAGCAGAATGCACACCAGGCAGTTGCATGGTTGGGACCACAAGCTTGTGGTGTGATACTGTGAAGGATGGGCCTAGGCTTGATATTTTCACTGTATACTTCTTACCAGAGTAGGACTTTAGATAGACACATTACCGTGGAAGTGGGATATTCACCTCATGAGACCCTGATGCCAAGAAGTGAACTTGGACCCAGCACAGAGGGGTACAGCTTACTATGCCATCCATTTACAGAAGGAGAGTCTCTCCCTAGATAGACACCCATCAACCCAGCAGCTGAAAGAGAACAAATGATCCAGCTGGGTGTCCAGGGAGGACAGCTGATAGTCTGCAGAGGACTTCAAGAAAGAAAAAAGTCCTTCATTTCTAAACAAATACAGCATCAAACCACTCTTTCTTATTGTAGTTGTTTTCTAAACTGCCTAATATTCAGGTCTATATCAAAATTCCGAACACAGAAAACACCGAATGTCAAAACGTCAAACCCAAACCATCGAATGTTGAAAATAGCGAAGCCGCAGAACATCAAAATCTTGCCTAGGGCAAGATTTTGGTGGGCTGTTCTGTGGCTTTGCTATTTCTTCCACTGTGGTGCGAGAGTTACGGACCTTAGGTTTAGGGTGCGGGTTAAGTTAAGTGGATAGCTAGTAATGTATGTATAGTGTAGTGTAGGGTTGTGTTTTGTTAACTGTATATGTGTGCATTTATTGCTTTGTTTGTATATAGTTTCGTAGGGTATGTGTGCGATAGTTACGGACCTTAGGGTTAGGGTGCGGGTTAAGGTAAGTGGATAGTTAGTAATGTATGTGTGGTTTAGTGTGGGGTTTGGTTTTGTTAACTGTATGTGTGTGGTTTATTTATTTTGGTGTGCTTGTGTTTTGTGTATGTTTTTCGGAAAAGCAAATTTTTTCCCTGGGAAAAAATTTGCTATTCTGAGCATTCGATGTTTTCAATATTTGAAATTCCAAGTTCGAACATATGATGTTTGACATCTTGGAATTTCAGATATATGATATAGACCCTAATATTCATTGATCATAATACCCCATATCTTTAAAACTGACCTTTATTAAAATGTGTGCTTAAATTAAACACATTTTTCAAAAGTTGTATATTGTACTAAATATTACCACATGCATAGAACAATATGTGTTCTTCTGCTATATTTGCATTCAGGATGTTCTTGTTTTAATAAAGGCAATCAGTCATGCACTGACACTTTCACTTCATCATTTTATAAAAAGTCTACTTTCTAACTTCAGATGTTTGTAATTTAGCACCAGAACTGCATGTGTCTGAAAATGATCCTGCAATGGAGCAGTACACTTAGCCAGATGTCAAATGTTTATACATGGAAATTCTGCTTGTCCAAAATTTAAACTGAATCTGGATATGTGTTGCCCACCACTTTTTTACAAGCTCTCCACCACCCAACTGAAGGTCACACCTCTATTTACTGCTGTGGTTTTAGCCGTGAATATTTTTAGTCTGATATTTGCAGAGCTGATACTGGTGAATCATTCTGGAAAGTAAGTGAGCTATGGCTGATATAATGTGAGACAACAAATATACATTTCCTTCCTTTGAACACTTTCATTTTAACCTGAAAAAAACTAACTTTTTCCTTGTATTCTCTACAGAATTAGCAATAATTTCAGATGGCATTTAATTGTGAATTCATTTAATTTTATGCTTATAAAAGATGGTTTAAACACATGACTAGATAATTATAGTTATTAAGTTGACTTCTTTGCATTTGTTTATATCTTCATTATACTGACAATAGTCACAGTAAGATCAAAGGGAAGGAAAATGATTGGCAGGTGTGAAAGGGATAGAATAAGAAAAGTAATGTGTCCCTGGTGTGAGTGTGTTGGATGAGGAGTAAGGTGAGAAATCCATAAGTCAGATAGACATGAAAGAAAGACTGTGGTACCCAAGAGCAGTGTGCCTATGTGTGGCCACTAAAGGTGTCTAAAGGTGCAGCATTGACTTTATTCAATAGAAATAACTTGAGGACATATGATGTAGTTCCACTTCATGAATTTTAGGAGGCCACTAGTCAGTACCTGAAATAGGTTTGTCTTGCGGGTACCACCATGACTTCTGTTTGATATGCCCTGACCTGGGAATAGCCTGGTTAGTGAAATACATAAGAATGCATATAAAACTTAAAATACAGTAAAACATTTATGAGAAGTATGGAGGAGGGACTGACATGCAGAATCCAAGAGATATGCACACCTCTCAACCTCTTATAGCAAAAATTCTGGACAAAGCCATAAATAAGGGGGACAAAGGCCCAACAATAGGGACAATTTTTAAATATTGCCCTTATAAAATTAGGAACTTAGAATAACAGGTTTTGTTTTAGCATGAATTTTCTGAAAGATACGAAGTCTGAAACTCATATGTCTGTCATTATTTTCTGACCTCAGTCTTTAATGATTTGCCAATAATTTGCTAGAAAACCAAACTTTTATGCGGAACAGACAAAAATATGTGGCAAAAAAACTGGGCAAGCTGTGAAAATCTAGAAAGCTGAGAGGTATAAAGATGTATCTGTCCTAGTGGTGCAACAAGTAGCACACTTGTCTTAGATGCAGAAGGCTGTGGGTTCTATTTCCCCACCTGATAGATTGCCTGCTAACACTGGAGTGCAGAATAAGGAGATACTGTACTCCTGTTCATATGGATCTTCAGGTGAAACATTAAAACCAAGGTCCCATCAACATGAGCTGATGGTACTTCAGATGAATGTAGAAGATACCACAGTTCCTATTGAAAAGATCATTCATTACATTGCTATTTCTATTTTAACCAAACTGAGGGGGCCTGTCTACTCTGGAGGATTTCTCTGGCAGCGATTGCATCCTGTTGGCAATTCTTTCAGACCTCCAGAGGGTAACTCTAAAGGGTCTTCTAAATTAAAGACCTCCTGTACATTATTGGCAATAGTTTTCTTTCCTATTTCCCTTGCATCCTGCCCTACCATCTTCAGAATTCCTGTTGGTAGGGGGTGGGGTGTGTGGTTTCACTGGGTATAGTTATTCAGTTTTTATTACAGTTTCTTATATGTATACAGCTTTTTATATTATAGTCACTCTTTTTTATGTCAGAGAGAAAATGTTTTAGTGGTGTGTTTTTAAACTTCAGATGTTTACTGATGAATAGCTGATTTGTAGTCATTTAAAGCATAAATAAACATTCTATCCTTGGTTTGTGACTCCTGAACAGTCCGTTTCACCTGGGAATATGTTTTGGTTATTAGTTCTGTTCTTTCCTGGTTCCTCATTTGTGGTTCTATTTTTATTTTAAGTCTCTACCCCCACACACACACTCTCTTTAACCCACAACCAAAACCACATTTTCCTGTATTTTTGTCAACATCCATTTTCCATTGTATCTGATTTCATTGTCTTTCATTCCATATAACCTACATTATATAAAATACTATTTTTATCCACTTTATTTGCTTCATTCTAGGATCTGCTGCCATAAAATGCATACTCTGTTATGTCCATGTTTAACATTTCAAAATGTAAATGTTTTCTTCGAATCATGTTTACATTCTTCTTTCAACAGCTTTGAATTCTCTCAAATTAAAAAAAAAACATGTTCTATAGTTTCTAATTCTTTGCATATATTACGTGGGGGAACTCAATAAAGCCTACATGGAGTAATATTCCATGCAGGTATGATGGAACGGAGCTTACATGGAAGTGAGCAGCTGTGCAATCCAGTAAACAGAGCAGAGGGGCAAGCACAAGTGTGCAAACACGGAAGTGTCCATGGCATGCAAATCACCTCATAAGCAAGTAAATTGCATGCAAATGAGGGTGCTGGAGCAATCCAGCAAGCAGATAGGCAGTCCCGCAGACCCCATTTTGGTATCTGAAGTGTACACAGAAAATTTCTGTGTAGAAGAAAATAAAAATTTAATAGTGGCTGTAAAAGCCCATGTAGAAGATCAGAAATTGCATAGTAGTCACAGATATATGCAAAACTATGCTCTGTGTCCAAAAAGTAATGCAAAATAATTTAATGTAAGTTTTTTTTAAAGCCATATTACATTTGCATGGTGAGATAAAATCTGTGCAGCCCCAGAACCATGTTGATGTCCACAGGAGAGCTAGCTGACATCACAAGGGGGTGTGTCACTATATGTTTAAGCAGATTGAAGTTGAGTGGCACTCTTTTGCACGGTACACCTCTCAGCTAAGCAGGGGTGTGTGTCCAGTGCTGCTAAGCTTTGTTTGCTAGCAGTGGCTGTTTCTGTTAGCTGGTTTGAGCATGTTTGTGCACTGTGCTGCTGTATTCAGCAGGGAAGGCAGATAAAAAAGGGGGAGATAGCCTGTGAAAGCCAGTCATGTATAAATTACTGGTAACCCCTGCACCACTTACACTGGGCGATTCAAACACCTCAGTGATGCACCTGGCAGGTGGAATGCATCATAGTCAGCTAATCACACAGGCTGTATTTGTAACAGACCACTATAAATTATGCATACACCCTACAATCTAATTTTCCCCCATAGTCTGCACCATTGGATTACAGACTTGGGGAATTTTAACTGACAAAATGCTAGGGGCTACTGCTGCTCTGCTACATCTGTATGTGCTAGATATGAGATCAGTGCTGATGCTGCTACTGACAATAGGCCTAGACTGAGAAGGAGAAGAGTGTTCAGGCCCAGGGTAACCTTCCAGGAGCTAAATGAACTGGCAAGATTGTAGAGCACTACAGGGTGTACAGGGACATACTACAAGAACTCACAAAGCTCTGCTGCCCTCAACTCAGAAAGAGCCAACAGAGGGGAACCCATCCCAGTGGAAACAAAGGTATGTATATCCCTTAGAATCCTAAGCACAGGTACTTTTCAAAGACCAACTGGGGACATAATGAGGGTCCCACAGGCATCAGCATCCAGGGTACTTCATCAGTTCCTAGCTGACATGCAAACACATGCCAGTGGGCAGATTTATTTACGCCACACCCCTGAGGAGAGGGCTAGCAGTATGTGTCTCTTCTATCATGTAGCCCACTATCTGTGGTACTGGGTGCCATAGACTGCACTCATATCCACAACAAAGTACCACCTGGTGAGGAGGGTAGACTGTAGGTCAACCACAAAGGGTATCATTCCAACTGCCAGGTCATGTGAAATGACCAGGGCATTATCATGAATGTGTGTGCTGGCAGCCCTGGTAGATATCACAACTCCAGTATCTAGCATGCATCACAGCTGTACTGAATGATTGCCAGGGGGGACATCAAATATGACCATCTACTGGGGGATGCTGGCTACACACTGGATCCATGGATAATGACACCCATCAGAAATGCACACACAACCACCAAAGAACACCATAATGAGGCACACACACAAACTAGGAACATCATACAGCATGTGTTTGGGGTGCTCAAGTCACAGCTCTGGTGCCTCGATAAATCTGGTGGAGCCCTGCAGTACTCTTCAGTCACATGTTCACAGATATTCACAGTATGTGCTATGCTACATAATATGATCCTGCGGAAACAGTAGTGGCAGTATCATCACAGGGAAGGGACACACAGACTCCCACCAGTGCCAAGGTTCCCCCTAGCCACACCCACAGGGGGACTTTCAGGAGGAACCACCTGAGGCTGTCCCTGTAGGCAGATGTAGGTGTGCCCAGTATGCCCTGGCCTTGGCAAAGAGGCAATGCATAGCACACACAACAGTTGTCTGATGGTAACAGACCAAGGCTGCATAACAACATAATCCACCCAACCACAGAACCATGTGCCTCTGGAATATCACCCTGTAGACAGAGAATGGTGAGCAGGTGGTGTAATGTGCAATGGCTTCAAAGCAGGACTTGGACAGGCAATATTGTCACTGGCCAATTGTCCACCTAGCAACCTGCAACTGGCCAGACATCAGGATACTGGTAACTGTACACACATAGCAGGGGTATTAACAGTTACCCCAGTGCTAGGACAGTAGATACAATAACAGCATAAAGCAGGTTCACTCTGTAGGCCACACATGCTCTGTAATACAAGGCCACATTGCATAGCCCACAAGTACTGTGGCAGCATCCATATGTACACCAGATGCAACCGGTGGCGCATGCAATAAGTACTGTGAACTGTAATGCATAATAATAGCTAGGTAGGAATTCTAATCTCACATCAGCCACCTTGTCTGTGTGTGTGTAGATGTTTCCCTTATAGCAGTACAGACATGCCCATCTGGCTTATGTCTGTGCAATGGTCAATCATTTCATGGCCCTGTGACTAGTATCCACCTCAGTATTGGCCTCCCTGTTAACACTTGCTGATGTCATCCATCTTAACAGCACTGGCTGACAGTCTCAACAGAGAAGCTCTGTGGTGCATGCAATAAGTACTTAGTGCTATCATGTATGCTAATAGAGAGGGAGGGGTTCTAATCTTGCAACAGGCAACTATGTGTGTGTGTGTGTGTGTGTGTGTGTGTGTGTGTGTGTGTGTGTGTGTGTGTGTGTGTGTGTGTGTGTGTGTGTGTGTGTATGTGTGTGTGTGTGTGTGTGTGTGTGTAACTGTATCCCCTTGCAGCAGTGGACACATGCCTGTCTCTGTGCGATGATTATACATTTTAAGGCCCTGTGACTACCTGCCAGCCTCCCCATTGACCTCCTTTACAAGGCCTGCTGATGTCATCCACCTTAACATCACAGGATGCCAATTTCAAAACAGATAAGCTCCCTGGTGCATGCAATAAGTACTTAATACTATACTGTATGCTAATAGAGAGGTAGGGGTTCTAATCTCACAACAGGCAACTATGTGTCCCCTTGCAGCAGTGTACACATGCCTATCTCTGTGCAATGGTTATACATTTTATGGCCCTGTGACTACCTGCCAGCCTCCCCATTGACCTCCTTTACAAGGCCTGCTGATGTCATCCACCTTAACAACACTGGCTGAAAATCTCAAAACAGATCATCTCCATGGCACGTGCAATAAGTACTTAATGCTATAGTGTATACTAATAGATACGTAGGGGTTCTAATCTCAATAAAAGCAATTCTGTGTGTGTGTGAGTGTAAAAATATATTTCCATGCAGCAGTACACATATGTCCATATGGTTCATAGGTAGGTACTAGGCTATCGGCCCTGGGGCATATACAAGCCTAGCCAAAACAGGTACCTTGGCTTTTGTCACTCAAGAAAATTATTTTCCTGTTCCACTGTCGAGCAGAGCTGCAGAGGTGATCCCTGGGGTGAATTTCTTATTTCCCATCCAATCATCAAGATTTTTCTTGAAGAGTGCTAATGAGGAGCTTTGTTTGATATAGATAGATAGTTTATTCTAGAGTATGGGAAGTCTCTGGGACAGGAATCTCTCCCTCCGGCATGTTTTGTTTATTGTGGTGACAATGTTTAGGTCCCTAGAGCATGTAGCTTGGAGGGATTGGGATTTCATTAAGTGGAGCATGTCCAACAGCTCTGGGTTTAACATAGCTTTGTATGTTAGACAGAGATCACATCTGAGTAGGCGATATGCGACGGAGTAAAGCTGGAGTTTTTTGAGACGGTCTACGTAGGGTATGTGTTTGAGGCCGATAATCCTCTTTGTGAGGTATTTCTGCAGCCTTTCCAGTTGTTGTAGATGTCTTGTGAGGTACATACCAAAAGGGGCGTTGTACTCTATAATGGGTCTAATGAGTGATGAGTAGAGGGGAACAATGACCTCTTTTTTTCTGGATGAGAAACCTTTTGTGATGAGGTGTGCCATGTAGAAGGATTTCCTGACTACTGTGGTGATGTGATTATCAAAGGAGAGACTACTGTCCACCTGTATCCCAAGGTCTCTTATCACACTTTCGGTGTTAAGTATACTACCAACTATGTTGTAGTTCATGGGTACAGAGTTTTTACCAAAGGGGATGACAATGCACTTTTTTGCATTGAGCTTGAGGCCATGGCTATGACACCAGGCATCTGTCTCAGTGAGGCCCTTTTATAGGATGTCCACATTGTCAGGAGTTTCGATTATGGCTCTTAGTTTGCAGTCATCTGCAAACTTCATTAGCCAAAGACCTTCTGTGTTAGTCTGTACTTCAGAGAAGTAGATACTAAACAGGAGAGGACCCAGGACTGAACCCTGTGGTACTTCACTTGTCACTGGTCTGAAGTCGGATTTGGAGTCTGCTACTTTCACAGTGTGGGTTCTGTCTGTGATCCAGTTGGCAACCCATCTTGTGACATAGGGATTTATACCTAGTTTAGTGAGTTTATCTATAATTCCAGAGCGGCAGATGGTGTCAAAAGCCTTGGCAAGATCTAGATAGGCTGTGTGAACCACCTTAACCTTGTCTACGGATTTGGTGACTGCTTCAAAGAAGTCTATCAGGTTTAGGAGACATGATCTGCCTTTTACAAACTCAAACTGGGTGGGGTCCAGAGTTTGGAGATTACCAATGTCTTTGTTTATAAGTTCCATGATGATACATTCCATGGCCTTGCAGACCAGGCTCGTCAGGCTAATGGGGTGGTATTTCCCAGGGTCCATGGTTGCTCCCCCCTTGTGGAGTGGGATAACCGTCACTGTGCGCCATTCAGCAGGCACAAAGCCTGAGGTGAGGCTATGATTGATCATGGTACTTAGGTGGGGTGCCAGTTTGTTCTGTAGTTCATGTAGAATGCAGCCTGGGATGTTGTTTGGTCCCATGATGCTGTGTTCTTGGCTTTAGAGAGTGTGGTTCTTACCTGTGCAGCTGTGATTACTGGAAGTTTGCATTCTTCCGGTATAGAGATGGGCTCTTTAGGGGGTGAGAGGGAGGTAAAGTTAGCACTGAACCTATCTACCAGGATGTTGGCAATATCACTTGGGTCTGTATATTTAGTGCCATTGTGCTGTAACTCAGAGCAGATCTGAATGTTGCCATTGAGATTCTTGACATAGCTATAGAATGCTTTGTGGTTATCTTTAGAATCTGTGGTGATTTTGTTTTCATAACTAGCTTTGGAGGATTTTATCAGGGATCACAGCTTCTTACTGAGGCTGACCAGGGGGCTCCTCCACTCATGGGATTTTACTCTCTTTTGCAACAGTTTCTTCCTTTTGTTGTACAGTTTGTTTATGGCAGTGGACCACCAGATTAGCTTCCTTTTTTGGAGGATAGCATCTTTGTTCTGTTTGGGATAGCACGATCCATGAACTCATGTAAGTGCTTATAAAGTACAATTGTGTAGGATTCAGTAGTTGTAACTGTATTGTCCATCTGCATGGGTGTCATGAAGTTCACCACTTCTGTCTTAAGAAGCATGAAGTTGGCTTTGTAGAAATTTTTTACCATGGTTTCCTTAATGGGTTTGCAATTATTATGCATTTACTGCCCTGTCAGTAGCTGCAGGCCCTAAATAGCCCACATCTACCTAGGCATAAATGCTATCTGCCACCAGCAACCTTTGCAAGTACAGAACACCCAGGTGACATGTATCAAGGGTAGCAAGTCTTGTCACAGGGTATGCATGCATGATTACTCTGACTGCCCCCATTGTCCCTGCCACACTGCTCTGCAGATATACACCTAGGTAACTATGCATGTATACAACCATACCTTGTTGATGTTATATGTCTGCTGTGGTGCCATGCCATCCTATGCCATTGTATTGCTACCAAGTTTCAATAGCTTAGCCACTCCAACCCCAAGAACAGAAACATACACAGTTCTATGAGACACATGTCACTCTGCAACAGTATCACCAATCGAATATCATGCAAAAATGGTACACAAAGTTTGATGTGTACTCATGACACATGCCAGCATAGAGCACCTGTCATGGCATAACACTACCACACTACAAAACTACATGCAATTTACTATAGTCATCCTGTGCATTAGACACATATTTACATCAATGGTATTGCTGGCATGGATGTGGCACAGGTATCATCACATGCACAGGGTGTGGTGTAGGTGTGCCAGATGCCTAGACTGTGCTAACAGTTGACAGCATGTGTGTGATTCAGGAAGGAGTGCTGGCTAGCTGGGACATAGACAGGTGTTGTCTGTGTCTGTTGATGACCTACATGTAACAGTGATATATGAGTCTGTGCATGTACACTGTTAAGTCCAGTGCTAGCCCTACACGTGTGTATGTTGGACAGCTGTGGACCATACATAGCAGAATGGACAGTTCACTATCTCCAGCCGTGTACACAGGAACTGGCATTGGCACCACCATGCCCAGGGTCAGATGCAGTGCTAGTAGTTGACTGTGACTGGTGGCTGCTGGGCCCCTGTCGACCATAGGAACACCCAGGACTACATGCCCATGGCCTGCCATGTTGTTGGTTTGGGCAGCACACTACCTTCTGTAGTGCTGGAGGTACTGTCATTACAGGAGCATCAGTGCGCATGGCCACATGGACTCTCAGGAGATGGTGTTGGTGACCTAAATGCACACGTCTGATGCCAAACTCCAACCAGATTTTCCAACACAGACAACGTGCGGTCAAGGACTGAAAATGTCTCACCCTACCATCTGTCCACTACATCAGTGAAATGATTCATAGTGTCACAAATGTTGTGGAGGGAGTCACAGATGCCAGACTGTGCTGCATTCATAATCCTGAGCATCCATCTGGTGTTGTGTTCAGAATGTGCCTGTGCCTCCATGACAGACTAAAACATGCATTGCATGACCCATGATATGACACCTGTGATAGGTGGTGGATGGGCAGCAGTCCTCCTTCCAGCACCCCTGTCAATCTGCCTGTGTGGGAGCTCACCAGCTGTCTGGCTATGGCCAGTGTCTACACTCACTGATGCCATAGTTGCCACACTCTCCTGTTCAATGTTGCCACACTCTGACTGTCTGATATCTGTGGCTTCATGAGACTGGGTATGTCTGGGCATACTGACTGTGTGCGGGGACAATTGGAGAGGAAGTGGGATATCAACCCATGGGACAGAGTCAGCCCCCAACAATCCTACCTGTGCCTCAGTATGGCCACCATCATAATCAGTGTCCAATGAGACACTGTCATCAGGTTGTGAGAGGGACATTCTCAAACCCCCATGTTCACCTGTGAGGAGGAAGACAACATACTAACATTACTACCTGCACTATGTATGGTAATCCACACACACATATACAGGTGAGGTGCCACAAGTGCATTACACATACCATATCTTATTTCTAATCCCATGTACAACACACAAACAGACTACAACATACACAGACAAGACAGGCCCTTTATAACAAGCAGTGCAGCTACGTCTGGTTAATAAGTTCTTTGTTCTACAACATATTCATAGAAACCCCAGAGGTGGTGACATTGTTCTACGTCTGGTTAATGTTATACATTTGTGAGATAAGGAATATATCAGTGTATCTGATAGATCTACACCTAAAATACAGTGCACCCATCTTGAGAATACTGTGCCAGTTATAATATCAAAGCCTCAGGTATGCACCATCTCCATATTGTGTGTGAACAGTCATCTGTGAGTGATTTCTTCCTGTATAGCAGACTGCATAGACCTTCTCAACAATAAGTGCAAATGTGTTACTGCTCCTACAAATACACAAATGTGATTACCCATTCAATGCACTTCAGTGCACTCCTCTGAAATGGAACATACAAGTATTGTACTCTGGCTATGCATAACAGTTGTGCCTATGGCAAAATGTCAGCCCTTAACATTCTTAAGTTATGTGTGATCCATAAGAAAACAGTATCATACTTACAAGGTGCAGGACCTTGGACTCCGGCCACACTTGACATACCTATAGAAATGTGAGGGAGAGGTATTGTCAGCAATACCAAATGGGCATTGTTACAGGGTAATATGTGTGTATATCGACATGTACAGTAGCTTAATGTGATACTGCCTACATTGCTGACATTCTGAGAATGTGTGCAAAACTGTGTATTAAAACAACACACCCGCAATGCTGATAGAACTGACATCCATGTACTGTTATGCAGAGGCTGTCACAATGACTGATACAGTATTACAGTGATGAACACAGGAAGCCTACCTGGATGCCCCTCTGATGTGGATGCTGTGGCACCCACCACCACGATGTATAGTGTGAAGCATGGTTGGGAGCCAGTGGTTGATCCCAGGTTTGCTTAGAATTCCTCTGTGGCAGAGAGTGATTGTTCTGCTGCAGGCCCTCCACCAGTGGCAGCACAGTTCCTGGCTACAGTGGCAGCTGTTTGCCATGCAACATTGACCATATCTGTTGCCCAGTGTGGGACCTGCTCGTAGGTTCTGTCCTGTTGCCATATTTGGTTGACTCTGTGACAAAGTCAGCCCACAGTGCTGCATGTTGTTCACAATGCTGGTGACTCCTGGACAGCAGAATGTCATGATGCAGTCTGAGGCCATCCAGGATAACATTGTTTTCAGTGTCTGAAAATGGTGAGTGACGCCTTCATTCGATACATCCTTCCTGAAAGAGAACAAGAGGGGAACACATCACAGGACAAGATACATGGATATCCACTAAGTACAGACCCTGCACAACCAAAATGGCCTGCACTATCCACTGCTACCTCCCACATCATATCCCGCAGTCTATCAACACACTATGTATATGGCTTTCACCAACATAGTAGCAATACCGACATATCCCTGTGTGCCATGATAGAGTGTGCTGTATGTCTCCACACCCATCGATGCCATCTACTGTGATGTGTCCCCTATAGGCAAATTCCCACTACTATGTCATACAGCCACTGTCAGACAAATAGGTGTGTGTTATTACAAGTATATGGGGACAGTCCAGCAACACCAGTGTGCCACAATGGCAGACAGCAATGCAAACCTGCTGTAGTATATCTTCCCTGAAGGCATCATACCTGTCCAGTACACTGATGTTTATGGAATGTGTATGTGTGTCTGATATATGTGGCCCTGTTGGCACAAACATGTGGATGTCTGGCAAATATTTGGCCAATAATTGATGGTTGTTGTCAGAATAAAGAGAATCTGGCTGTCATATGCCAGAACCCTCAGAAGAAACTTATGCTACAGTAATATCTGTTAATCTATTCATATTCTTACTTTGTATGACCAATATGTACACTCTGTCGCTGAGGTTGAGCTTGTGTCCCCCACTAATAATGGCTATGACCTGCATTCCTGCTGTAGGGGGTTGCCAGGTATGTTAGCCATAGCTCTCAAGTGGTGAGATATGAATGTCAATAAAACAGTGACCTAGCCAGAGTACATTAGGGACAGTCATGGACACCTTTACAATGTCTAAACTATTCCTGTGTGACATTCACAGACTGAGAGGAGCTGAATCACAGTACATCATGTAATATGACAGCTGTGTCCACCCTTACTTACTGACAATATGTCTAACTCACAATCCAGTAGCTTTTATACAGGAGCCGACCATTGTAGTAGGGAGTGAAAGGACCAGAGCTGTGATTTCATTCACAGCAGGCACAGCTGAGAGGCATGCCTGTAGCTGTTGAATAGCAGAGTATCACCAACATGTCATTTCCAGAGGTGTACTACAGGCCTACTGTTGTAATCCCTATTCCCCATACCTGCATCCTCCCATCTGCATCCCATTATATGGGGACTTGTATGACATACCTGGTAGAGTGACGTAATCCTTATGTGAACAAATCCTCCAGAAAAAGCTTGCTAAATCATACTGTGTCTTGGTAAAGCAACTTAAAGACATGTTTCCCATAAACAGTTGCTTGACTTTTGTAGGTCATGCTCATTAACAGGTAATTGCCTGTGCACCAATCCATACCTCAGACTTGCTAATTGCATCCAACACAGCTGGTTTGTACTTTCATTAGCCAATGACATGGCACCACAGTGCAATATTTAAGGCCTTCATGTAGGCCTTGGCCCCTTTCTTAGTCTTTAAGATGCACAGTAGTGAGGTGTGGAGACTACAGCATTGCAGAGGGTAGGTAGAAATACTGTCCACTGTTGAGATTTGTGAGGTATGTCCACAGTTTTGCATGCTATGTTTGGCCATTGTCAAATGACATTGTGATTATCTGGCAGTTCAGTGTTAAACATTGTGGACTGAAGTGTGAGTGTCAGGCATCATACATGTCAGAATATACATGCTGCTGCAGTAGCTGCTAGTCTATCAGCTCACTATGTCTGTAAGGGCAAAGTGTGAAACATGTCCCTGTCACTCGACCTTTGCCCCCACACCCCTTTATGTATGGGTGTTGTCTGGATCCCTTGTTCTAGGGGGATGTGAGGTATGGTAGGTCTGTACCAGGTAGCTTAACATATAACTGCATATGTTGCAGGCTGCAGCTGCTGCTGCAGCCTAGGATACATAGGGAGAAATGTGAAAACTTTGAAGTGAGCAGTGTCAGCTCTGTCGTTACAGCAGAGCCAGGGTTAGGGTACCAGCAACAGTCTAATTGTGTCTTGTGCTTAAGGTAACATCTCTTATCTAACAGTGTCAATCAGAGAGTTGTAGGTGACTTATAGGTAAGCTATAGGAATATGTGCAGTGTGTCCATACCATCATGCCTTTGACTTGCAAACATGAGTAGCAGTTAATTCAGTAGCACCAACTTGCTTTGGTTAAAATGGCATGACTCAGTCATTATTTGCTGTATTCACAAGAATGTAATTGAAGTGCAGCACACTGGATTCGAACCCAGGAGTGTGGGTGGCAAAATGTACTACCTGCAAAACATTTAACAAACTGAGCTACTGAACCAGTGGTTCAACAGGTGTATTTACAAGATATATGTGCATGTATACAGTCTGTGACACAGGATTTGCATTAGCATGTGTTTTCCAAAGGTTATGAAGTGTGACACTCAAATGTCTTATCATTATTTTTTAACCTCAGTCTTTAATGACTTGCCAGTACTTTACCAGAAACATATGTTTTTTGTGAAAACTGAGCCAAAACTAGGTAGCCAAACTATGAGCATTCTGCAACAGTCTTTACAGTTGACAGCTGTACCTGCTATCCCAGACCTCACTTATATCCATTATTATTTATATGGCTGTGTACTCTTGTAGTGTCTGCATCACAGTCACAATTACATTCCCATTTTCCCATTATATTTACTTGCAGTATGTCAGTGGCAATCAGTATATGTTGCTGGAAACATCTATTTTATTTCAGAGCAGAGTGGCCTAGTGGGCTAATGCAATGTGCTGTAATTGACAGGGCCCTGGGTTGGAGATATGGCAGCAGAGTTTATTTTGCAGATGTGCCTAACACTGTGAGAAATACATAAGATAATTAAGGCACTTTTAAGCAGTTTTAACCATTTTTGTGTGGGTTTGCTCATCACACCACATCACAGCATGCCACTTAGCTCCGCTTAAACACAAGCTAAAACTAAAAAAAAAAAAAAAAAAAGAAAAACATACTGAAAGGCAGATAGGGTTGTGCAGAAAGGCTATAGGAAAGGACCATAGCGTCCCATTTTGAATTTGGAGCCTCACACCCCAGAGAGAGAGGTGAGGTCAACATAAATGTACTCATTAATTAATGTAATAATTGGTTGTGTCCAGTGGACTAGGGATATAGGTACATGTGGGGAGGTAAGTTGGGTAGAAGAGGTTGCATTTGCAGACATACAGGGTTCATAGGTTCATAGGTTCATACTAGGCTATCTGCCCTAGGGCATTTATAAGCCTAGCCAGAGTGTGTTTGGCTTTCGCCACCCATTTTAAATTAGTTTGAATCTATGCCCTTTCGAGGTTAGTATACTGTGCCTCTGTCAAACAGTGACACAGAAGTGATCACTGGGGTAAACCTGCGATCTCCCATCCACTCATCAAGATTCCTCTTGAAGAAGGTCAATGAGTGCTCTGCCTAAGCTGGACTGGGATTTTATTGCAGAGCAAATGGAGCCCCTGGGTGATGAATCTGTCCCTCCAGCATGTCCTATTTATTTCAGTGCTGAGGTTTAAGTCTCTCGCCCTTGTGGTTCTGATGGGATCTAGATTTTTGAGGTGCAGCATGTCCATTAATTCTGGGTTGGACATGGCCTTATATGTCAGGCACAGGCCACCTCTGAGCAGGCGGTATGCCACTGAGTAGAGCTGGAGTTTCTTTAAGTCGGGCAGCATATGGCATCTTTTGAGGCCCTTTGATCCTCTTGGTGAGGTACTTTTGGGGTCTTTCCAGTTGCTGCAGGTGTCTGGTCAGATACATCCCAAATGGGGCATTGTACTCAATTATGGGCCTGATGAGGGATGAGTAAAGGGGCATGATGACCTCCCTTGATCTAGATGTGAATCCCTTCATGATTAGGTGGGCTATATAAAATGTTTTCCTAACCACTTTAGCAACATGAGTGTCAAATGAAGATTGCTATCAACTTGGGTCCCCAGGTCCCTAATTACTTCTTCTGTACTTAGTGGATTGCCACCTATGTGGTAATTTGGGGTAACTTTGTTTTTCCAAGGGGATGACTATGCACTTTTGGCATTTAACTTGAGGCCATGGCTCTGGCACCAGTTGTCTGTTTCTATGAGGCCCTTCTGGAGGATGCTTGTGTTGGCAGAAGTGTCGATTATGGCACCCAGTTTGCAGTCATCTGCAAACTTGGTCAGCCATAACCCTCCTGTGTTTGCTTGTACCTCAGAAAAGTATATGCCGAACAAGAGAGGTCCCAGGACTGAGCCCTGTGGGACACCACTTGTGACTGGCTTTGAGTCTGACATGGCTCCAGCAATTCTAACCATGTGGGTTCTGTCCTTGAGCCAGTTTGCAACCCATCTAGTGATGTATGGGTTTATATTTAAGCTGGTGAGTTTATCTATAATGCCTGAGTGGGGTATTGTGTTGAAGGCCTTTGCCAGGTCCAGGTAGGCTGTGTGGACCACCTTACCCTCATCAATGGCCTTGGTGACTGTTTCAAAGAAGTCGACCAGGTTTAAAAGGCATGATCTGCCTTTGACAAAGCCAAACTGGGTTGGATCCAGTGTCTGTAAGTTCCCTATGTCTTTATTTATGAGTTCCATGATGATCCTTTCCATGGCTTTGCAGATAAAGCTAGTCAGGCTTATGGGGCGATGGTTTCTAGGATCTGTTGAGGCACCACCTATGTGAAGTGGGACCACTGTTGCTGTACGCCACTCTTTGGGTACATATCCTGTAGTAAGGCTGAGATTGAACAGTAGTTTTATGTTTGGGTTTAATTCCTCATTGAGTTCGTGGAGCACACAGCCGGGGACACCATCAGGTCCCATGGATGCTGTGTTTTTTGCTTTGGAGAGAGCAGCTTTTACCTGAGCATCTGAGATGTCAGGGGGCTACACTCCTCTGGGATAGATATTTGCCCTTTTGGGGAGGGGAGAAGTTTGCACTGAACCTGTCAGCCAGTATGTTGGCAATGTCTGTAGGTTCATGTATTTTTGTCATTTTGAACTAATTCTGAGCATATCTGGGAATTTCCTCCAGGTTCCTAACATAACTAAAGAAGGCCTTGTGATTATCTTTAGTGTCCTTGGCATTTTCTCTCAAAATTGGCCTTGGATGATTTTATGAGTGCTCTTAGTTTTTACTTATACTGATCAGAGATGCCTTCCCTTTCAAGGATTTTGCTCTATCATGTAGTAGCTTCCTCCTTTTGTTGTATAGTTTGTTTATGGCTGGGGTCCACCAGACAGGACGTCTGCCTTTGGTACAAAGAGTCTTAGTTTTGTTTGGGATTGCCTGATCCATGCATTCCTGTAGGTGTTCATAGAATGCATTTATAAAGGATTCTGCGGTCTGGGTAATATTTTCCACAGGCTCAGGGGCTTTGAAGGATTCCACCTAGTTTTAGAAGTGTGAAATTTGCTTTAGAGAAGTTTTCACTGTGGTCTTTTTATTTCAGGGGTGGGGTCGGGATGTGAATATCCAGTGAGATTAGTTTATGGTCTGATCTCACCAGTGAGGGATACACTTCTGGTCTGGAGCATAGTGATCCCATGTTGGTGATGATCAGGTCAGTATGTTTCTCCTCTTGTGGGGATGGTAACTAGTTGTTCCATAGCATTTGAGTTTATAAATTCTAGGAACCTTTGGGCTAGAGTGTTTGGGCTAGAGTAATGCTCCCAGTCTATGTTTGGGTAGTTGAAGTCACCCAATATAATGTTGTTTGGAGAGACCTTCATATTTTCCAGTGTTCTCAGGAAGGCCATGTGAGGTTCCTGAGTTTGGGAGGGTGGTCTGTAGCAGGCTATAAACTGCAAGGCAGTTTTACCTATGGTTAGTTGCACATGGATAGTCTCTGGTGCTTCGTGCTGTGCCACCAACCTGGAGGTGTGGGTATCTTTTATGAATATTGATACTCCCCTCCTTTTGTGGTGTTGTCCAAGTTTTGGGGCTGAAGGCATGATATGAGGTGAAACCTGATAATGCTGGGGTGCTCTCAGGAGCCTTTAACCAGGTTTCTGTCACAGCACAGACATCGATGTTCTCCATGCTAAGGAGAGTTTCGAGTGCATGCATCTTGAGGTTTAGACTTCTGGCATTGAGTAGCATTACTCTTAGTTTCTTATCCCTTGTGATACCTATGGAGGTGGGTTTGTCTTTTGAGCCTTGCCTAAAAAAACACTATTGGGGAAGCAAGAGCCTTTGCCAATATCCGAATGCCCAGGGGTGACAGGTGCAATCCATCCCTAGCGAAGCATAGTGGCTTGTCGAGTATGTCATCCCAGGGTGACAGGCATTGGATCCCCTTTGAATGACATCAATACTTAAGAGAATTGTTGAAATTGATTATCTTGTCTTCATATTGTGGCATCATTCTTGGTGAGGGTAAGATGCTACTCAAGGTTAGGGTCATACCGGCCTGGGCTACATGCTCAGAGAGCTCCTCTATGTCTCTTTTCATGTAGTCCAGGAAGGTAAGTCTCAGGTCATTCACACCAGCATGGACAATGACTAAGTCATATTTGTACTTGCCTTGGAGTTACCTGAGTGCTTGTGTTATGTGGCGGATCCTAGCGCCCGACAGGCAGCTCACCGTGACCTTCTCCTTGTTCAGCCTGGTGAGTGAGACGTCAGTGTGCCTGACGATAGAGTCGAGTCACCTATTACAAGTGTATCAGGTGTGTTGTTTAGCCTTAAGGGCTGTGGCTGTTTGGCATACTGGCTTTGTGAGCTATGTGTTGCATGTGTCTTGTTTTGGGGTAGCGGTTGCTTGGGTGTCTGCTTTGGAGGTCTCTGCTGCTAAGGCAGATTTTTATTTAGAGCCTCCGAGTATGTTTTTGTGTGTTTATGTGTTTGGTTTGTTGTCATGGTAGGTCTATGTGAGACTGAAATTGTAGTGAGTGTGGTTTCCTTCTCCTCCTGACTGGATACACCAGTTCTGAGTTGAGAGGGCTTAGCCTCCAGTTTGGCTATATGGTTGCATCTCTCACATGTGTTGGAATTTGTTGGGAGAAGGAGAGGGTTGTCTGTGTACATGAGGCAGTTGTAACATTGCCTCAAGATTCCCAGATTCACCAGCTGGACCGGAGAGGAGAATGACAACTGACCTTTGGACATGCTAGAATAATATTGGGAATTCCTTTATAATTGAAAAAAAGGGCCAATGGGGAACAAGATACTCAAGGGGAGTTTGTGAGGGTGTAGTGCTTTTAATTTTTTAGTGCTGGCTTAAATAATTGCTTTAGTGAGCAAGTGCCAGGTAACTTAAATGCAATGTGTTACAGGTAACTTAAATGCAAAAACGACAAACAGCAACTTTCTTTCAAGTGAAACAAGGAAATAAGTACAGTAAGCAATGCAGATATATCTTCCAAGAAACCAAGGCAAATAAGATAAAAGATAATCCACAGACAGGAAGAATCGAACCAAAAAGCACAAAGTGCAACTTTATTGAACAACAAACAGGTCAATAAATCAAGCGCTTTCGCCAGGCAAATACCTGGCTTTCTCAAGATAAAAAGTAGTGCGACTGAAAAGTTTAAATACTTAAACATCTGATCACATGGTACTTAATTAGTTCAACAAACATCCACTTAAGAAGGCAGTTAATTAGTAACTGAACTCAGTGAGTGAAAAGTATGCATATGAAAATGCAGAATAAAAGTTCAAATAGTGAAAACACTAAAAAATCATTTAAAAATCATTTAAAAATGATGTACAAATGTGTGCATAAAAAATCACAAATGTGTAAGATAAAAGACATTTACAAATTGTAACAAGAAAATCATAGCCTTGTCCTTCTCAGCTTTAGTACACTGGATATATTAGTAGCCTCATTGAGACCAGGGGATTTTGCAGCATTAAGTCTAAGCTGCCATATAAGTTCTTTATATTCAAGGCGGGCTTCCCAGTTACCTCCTCTGGCATCCTGGGTTACCTGTTCAAGAACCATAAACTTAAGTTTCATGTTAGGGCAAGAAGCAAGATGTTTAAAAAAAGCATTAGTGTCCTTCTTTTTTGTAATGTCATATTGATGTTCATAAATTCTTTTTCTAAGGGGTCTCTCAGTCTTCCCTATGTTGAAACTGCAACATTCTGTGCATAATCCTAAGTACACCACCCCTTTTGCTCCGCAGTTGTAATATCGGTCAGTGTCAAATCTAAATTTTTTAGATGCAAGATAAAAAGAACTATCATTCATGATAAAGGAACACTGTTTGCATGCCCCACATTTATAGGTATCAAGTTTAGGGGAACAATGCTTTGAATCTGACAGATGCTTTCTTTCAAATAACCCTTTTAGGTTAATATCCCTTCTAGTCACAAATTTGGGATGTTCCTGGATTATCCCTTTAAAGTTATTGTGTAGCGTCAAAAGTGGCCAGTGTTTAAGCACTGTGTGTTCCACCAGTTGGGAATCCTGTGAAAATGTGTGAATAAAACTATTATGCAAGTTAAAGTATTCCAAATTCTCAAACTGCTCAACTTGCTGAAAGCCACTACCTAACAGCGGAAAATACTTGGTTTGTCTATTATCTGTCACTTCTTGGGCCATGTAGTTAACCAAGGAGGCAGGGTAACCTCTTTCTAAAAAAAGTTTTTTTAAAAACTCAACTTCTACAAGAAAATATTCATCAGTGCTAGTCATCTGAGATGCACGAATGAATTGCCCCTTAACCAAGCCCTTCTTCTGGTGAAATGGTTGACCAGGATACTCACACCCCAGGTTGCCATCCAGGTAACTAACAATATAGCAAAACTGCTCTACAAATTATAGCATGCTACAGGCCACCCTAGGTATAAATGTAATCTCAAACACCATCATTAACTTTCTAGCCCAACGGTTCCCATGGAACAGCACTGTTCCTGTTCCCGAGAGGAGAAAATATAAAATCACCCGCCCCCCCCCCAAACAAAAAAAGAAAAGACCAAGAACTTCTCTAAAGCAAACTTCACTACTCCAAGACTGGTGTGGTATCCTTCAAGGCCCCTGAGTCAGAAACCACCACAACACAAGCTCTGAAGCCCTTACAAATGCCTTCTATGAACACAAATAAAACCAAGACTCTTTCCACAAAGGGCAAACGTCTCATTATTAGTAAAAAATACGAGCACTCATAAAATCAACTAGACATTGCCAACATACTGGCAGACAGGTTCAGTGCAACCCCCCTCCCCCAAAGGAGAGAGATAACTATCCCAGCAGGTGTAGCCTCCCGGACATCTCAAATGTCTCGGCCTGTGTGCTACACGAGCTAAATGAGAATTAAAACGCACATAAGGCAGCTGTTTAATCTCAGCCGGTGGCGCCTACGGGACCCTGGTAATCACGCCCATAAGCTTAACAAGTCTAGTCTGCAAAGCTATGAACATGGGAGGACTTTGGCTGACAACAGATAGCTGGCCCAGAGAGCCATGGCTCAGTTAAACGCCAAAAATGGGATATAAATAGGCGTGCTGGAGGGGGAGATTATCACTCAGAGACTCGCACCGCTGCTCTGTTTCAAGAGAAATCTAGACCTGTGGATGGGAACTGTCAAAAACCCTAAACTTGGTACCTATAGATGTGGGGCATGCAATCAGTGTTCCTTTATCATGAATGATAGTTCTTTTTATCTTCCATCTAGAAAATTTAGATTTGACACTGACCGATATTACAACTGCGGAGCAAAAGGGGTGGTATACTTAGGATTATGCACAGAATGTTGCAGTTTCTACATAGGGAAGACTGAGGGACCCCTTAGAAAAAGAATTTATGAGCATCAATATGACATTACAAAAAAGGACAGTAATGCTTTTTTTAAACATCTTGCTTCTTGCCCTAACATGAAACTTAAGTTTATGGTTCTTGATTTTCTTGTTACAATTAGTAAGTACATCATTTTTAAATGATTTTTAAATGATTTTTAGTGTTTTCACTATTTGAACTTTTATTCTGCATTTAAGTGGATGTTTGTTGAACTAATTAAGTACCATGTGATCAAACTTTTCAGTCACACTACTTTTTTGATTTATTGACCTGTTTGTTAAATAACAAGCAAACAAACAACAAGCATACAAACAGAGCTAGATTCAGCAGGCTGTACCAATTTCAGTAAGAAACTGTTCAAATATGCAGGCACTATAAGCCTTTAACCAGAAATTCCCAGCTCAGAAGGGCAGAGTCCAGCCTCGAACTAATACACTTTTAGAATAACAGACAATGAGCCCTCAATCAGCATTTCCCAACTTAGAAGGATGTAAACTACCTGTCCTGCCACCACAGTGCAGGCCACAAACCTTCCTAATGTAAAACAACTGGTCTGAAGCCCAAGTGCTTAATCCAAAAGACTTAGAATGATAGCTACACTTTAATCAAGTTACTACCAAGCAGTAATAAATACAATTGAATACTTTAAAGAATGCCTGGATTAGTGCTCAAGTTATACAAACAAAGCTAGATTCAGCAGGCCTGGATCGCAAACAAGGTGTACCAATTTCAGTAAGAAGCAGTTCAAATAACCATAAATTCCCAGCTCAGAAGGGCAGAGTCCAGCCTCTCCTCCCACAAGAGTGCAGGCCACGAACCCTCTTAATGTAAAATAACTGGCCTGAAGCCCAAGTGCTTAAACCAGAATTAATACACTTTTAGAATAACAGACACTGAGCCCTCAATCAGCAGTTCCCAACTTAGAAGGATGTAAGCTACCTGTTCTACCACTACAGTGCAGACCACAAACCTTCTTTATATAAAACAACTAGTTTGAAGACCGAGTGCTTAAATTAAAAGGCTTAGAATGAGTTACACCAAGCAGTAATAAATACAATTGAGTACTAAAAGCAAAATAAAGTAGGAAGAAACACAAATACAGTAAAAGCAGATACATTTTTTTTTTGAGTGAGCAAATGAGATGGGCCCAGGAGTTACAGGACAGAAACAAGTGCAAATGCAGGCCTTCAAATCAGAAAGTTGAGAGAGATGGAAGACCGCCCAAATGGCTATGTGGTAGACAGGTTACCTAATGCTTACCACTCCCACTGATAAGCTAGAAGGCTTCCTTCCAACACAGAAAGTCTTGGGGGACTCAGAAGTTTACAAACATTCCTGGATACAGCAAATCTGTATCTGGAACACTAATTACAGGAAAGGTAGGAAACAAGCTTACAATTTTTTTTTTCAGAAAAGTAGCAAAAACAGTAGTAAAAACAATTTGCATGCAGTGCAAGCTGGCACACTTGAGTACGTAGCAATATTAGTCCACACACAGTTTGAAAAATTTTAATTAAATTAAAAAGGACTAAAAGCAAGTGCAGAAAGGGTTTATTAGGTAGAATGCGGTAAAGAGATGGGACTGGGGATCAAATCTACAGGCCACCAAATTTAAACTACAACCAAGAACAGGGAGGTTGGGTGGGGAAGACAGTTTCAACAGAGATGTGAGGAATCACTGTGCAAATTATAAAAGCAGAAAAATATATACTGATCTCTGTATATTTGCAGAACAGTAAGACAACAGATAAGCAACAATTTAGCCCTATAATACAGAATAATACAGAAAAATATACTCAGCTCTATATATTTGCAGATAGTCTTGTAAGGCTCTCTCTCTCAGTGCACAGGTTCCAATTTAAATGCAGGGGTGGTGTATGACACATGAGGGAGGTAAAAACTTGGATGGGGAGGTTGTTGAGAAATCAGAGGTGCATGTGCCTCCAGGTGGCCGCAGTGTGACTGAGATTCCCACCCATGGGCAGTCAACACTGCTACTTCAGTGTCCCAAAGGTGGCTGTGCTGGAGACTGGGTGCTGGGACCCTCAGGTCCTACCAGATTGTTGAGTTTGCCCTCAATCCATTGCAGACATTGTTCGTAACTCCTATGCACAATCCTCCATACCATGGCCAGTAGTTGATCCTGGGTGACAACTGCCCCTCTGCTACCACTCCCAGTGAGGGACAGACCCTGTCCCCTGAGGCAGTTCAACCCAAATGTGGTGCAGGGCCAGCAGAGGGGCCATGGCTGTCTGAGGTAGGGTAAGTGGATCACCAGGAATTGGCCTACTGAGATATGCTGTGAGTATGGAGGTAGAGAAATAAACATAGGTGCATTATGAACAAAACCATTGTTAGTAATAACAGCATGCCAGAACATTGTACATAACCCCATTACAGTTAAATGCATATTATGTGAAACACAACAATAAATAACAGAACAGTCAGTACATTAATAGCATGTCAGTAACAGTTACACAATAAGGCCAGCAGAATAGGTAATTCAACAAGATATGTTAATATGCAACCATAGTAATATGTAACATTAATAAAGCACATGGCCAAAATACAGCTTTTGGAACAATATATGTTAATAGTAAACCATAATCAATATATAATAATAATAAATATGTGAAAATAAGGGGTGCGAAGAGAGAGAAATACAGTCCATTAATACCATTCAGTGCTATATAGTTGACAACAATAATGCTAGCTACTCTACAGGTCTGTCCTTTTGTTATGTGTAAATGTGCCCTATAGCTGCTGTAGCACATACATACCTCTCACGCTATCTGCACGGGACACTATAGGCCAAGTGGTAACACCTTCAGGTACACAACTACAAAGAACACTTGCGCATCAAGTGGACCTATATAACTACCAATGTACTATTAATTTGATATTGACATATAATAATGTTGATGATACATCTGTGACAGAGGGATTACAATACAGCAATTACATTCTGTGACAGTGTGACACTTGAAAATGACGTGTACAGTACAGAGAGTACACAACAATCATTCCTTGCTTGGCAGGCATGGGGATTATACCTAATAGCACTGACTGCAGGAGACATATGCATCAGATGCAGTAACTGACTGCATCAACCATTATAAGACACTCCAGGAATACAGCCATAACTTAATTAGACATTTTATTTCTTATTATAGTTCGTTATTATTGAACCTGTTTCCTTTATTGTTTGGATAAGTATCACATTTGTGAGAATGATTTTAACAGTGTGGGACATCTGAACAAACAATTATTTACACATACTGTGAACTATCTCATCCTTTTACCTATGTCCCTGTGGAAAGAATAATATCTGTTATTACACATTTTACTTCTTTTATGTTATTATAGCTTGTCATTATTGAACCTGTTTCCTTTATTTTGTGGATAAATAGCTAGCACATTCTTGAGAAAGATTTCAACAGTCTGAACAAACAATTATTTATATATACTACTGGCTAGCTCACCCATTTACCAGTAGTCAGAATACAGAAGAATATCTGGTATCATGGCATATGTAATTCAGTAATAGTTATTAGTACATGGAACTGATTTTGAACCCTGGTCTGTGTCTAGCAAAACATACTCACTACACAGCATTTAACAAACTGAGCTTCTGAGTCACTGCTGATATTTGACTGACTGATTTTGTACAAAACTAACCTGGAAACAAAATATGACCTTATACTAATACTACAGTGTTATAATACAGTGCAGTGACAGTTAGACACAGCTGCATGAAATGCAATCATAGCAGAGAGACTAGGTATCCTATAGATTACTAAATAAACTGCAGGTGTACACAATATATTATTACTGGGTTGAAATATCAGCTCTCATTTCACAAGTATTGCATAACAGTTCATTACAAATGCCTTCATGCATTTACTGTTATACTTTCGAGTTTTTATTGACCAACAGTTAATTTAATGCAGGTGTTGCAATACAGCTGTATTTCCACAGTTATTGTGATAGAAACTTTATTTAATTTACTTAACCAAGGTTAATGCTTTACTCTTTCCTGCTTATTGGAGTAGATTCGGCAGTAGTCAGTTATTGCAGTCTGGGTCTATGACCATATTCATTACAATACAATCAAAACTGTTTATATACCTAATGGCAGTTAATACTTTACTCTTTCTTGCTTATATGACTATACATTGGAAGATATAGCCATACTCACCACACTCATGGCAGAATCTGGCCAGTCGCCCTGCATGCACCTTGACATTGTGAGCTGTCAGCTCTGCTGCTGGTAGGAGAGAAGCACACCATTATGCATACCAGTTTAGCAGTCATTCAAGGTTTAATATTGGTGAAACACAGGTAAACATACTTACAAACTTGTGGAACATTGCCCACATGGAATTTTTGGACCCAGGCATCCAAGTTTCATAGGCTCATAGTTTTTACTAGGCTAATGACCACAAGGGCCTTTTTAAGCCTAGCCATGCATCCCAAATCTCTGACAAGTTCTGATACCCTTGATAAGTGTAAGCATGGGCTTTGGAGATGAACCATTTACAGGTTACCTGTGTCCATTAGAGTAATAGGTGCCAAACCAGGGATGCATTTCTGGTTTCCCATCCAATTGCCAAGTTGCACTTGAGTTGGGTTAGGGAGAAACTCTGCTTCACATGGATGGAGATACCCCTTCCTTCTTTTCAGGTCATCGTGGTAGTGATGACACTGCTCACCTGTGCGGGGAATACCAGTTGCACTGGTGTGGTACCTTGCCAGATGGTCCCAGACCTCTGCTTTGTACTCTGAGCCTCAGTAACCACCCTGCATGAGCCAGTCTGCATGTTTTTTCACAAAGAGTCTGACCATGGGGTTTCTATTGAATTGTTGACAGCTTAAGTTGTTGAATGCTTAACCATCAAAAGTTTACAATAGCAAATGGCCACATCATCAAATTCTTTCCTCGGGAAAGAATTCATATGGTTATTATTGGGGATTTGTCCTTTCCCCAATGTTGAGTGATTTCCCACCATTTAATGCCACTGGGCAATTTTTAAAAATGTGGCTTGCTGCTTAGCACCACAAAACAAAAAGCTGAGCTCAGCTCAGCAGTGCTTAAACTGGCAATGCTTAGCAGTACTTGGCACCACTTAGCAGTGTCAAATTAACTAAGTGGAGCTGTGCAGTGCCAAGCAGCACTAAAGAGGATCTTGTTTAAGCAGTGCTCGGCATGGCTTAACAGGACTTAGAAAAGCTTAGCTGAGTGCAGTACATCAGGATTTAAAAATAATTGGCATAATTTGTATTTGGAAAAGTCTGTGTACTGAAACCCTGTACCTACTGCACATAAGACTGTCAGTCTAATCATATGGCTAGTTGGATGTGTAGAATGCTGCTATACTTTTACATATATCGCTCACCTACATTTATAGACTGCTGAGCAGTGAGCCTCATTGTGCAAACCAGCTCAGCTATGCTTAAACTTGATCTTTGCATTCTTAATTAAATGTATACGGTTTCTATTTTTAGATGTCTGGCACATATTAATTGGTGCGCGATGTGCAAACATAAAAAAAATAATAATACATATACATACATCGATATATTGAATTTTGACAGTGCAGGGGGTGTGTTACTCATTTCCAGACACAGTAACTCACTCACTACACTGATTCAATAACCGTGTTACATGGCTTTCCCTTAGTAACATGCCTTCATTAATATGCATGGCATGCTACCGAGGGTGGACCTCATACACAACCACAGTACCTTCTGTGTAGGCTGCACACTATGCCTACACAGATTATATTAAATCTGGGGGACATTCTATCCTATTTTCTTGTATATGGCATATTTACCCCAACTGGTAATTTTCTTATGGACAGCATCTACAAAAAATCATTACATTCTTTAATTTTTTAAATAATTTCTGTACCTCATCATTATTGCTTTCTTCATATCTATTTCTATTTCCATGGATCCACCAAATAAAAGGATCTAATAATGTTAACATATCATTCTTTTCTATACTTTTCTATAAAATTATTTTTTAATTTTTACAATACAGTTTTGCTATGACATTCTTTTATTTCTTCATTGATAGCACTTTTACTTCTTTTTCATTTCCATTTCTTCTGAAATGTCTCTATAGTTGCAATACATTGTTGTTATTATCAAGTCTTTATTATTTTCCATTATTCCTTTTAGTTGTGTACACATACTTAAAGAGGCTGCATGTACAATTGGATTTATCAGTCCCAATGCCCTCTTTTCATCTGTCATATACAAAAGTCCCTTTAACCAATTTCAGTCTTGATCACCAAATAAAAGAAAAACTATCTGCATAATGCTTAATTTCTTTTTCATATTTCATTGGCACCATATAAATGTTTGCTATATAAGGTATTTACCTACTATTATGGTGTTTATTAAATGTACTTTCTTTTTGTATGAAAACCTGCATGTCTTCCAGAATGTAATTGTGTCTTTGAGTTCTTTAATAATTTTGCCCCATTGTTCATATCTGTATTCTGTACTTTCAAATACTGTTCCTAAATATCTATACTCTTCTCATTATATTTCAAACCTCCCATAATACATTCATACCCAAATCCTTTACTTTTTTCATTATTTATGTTTAAACCAATTTCTTTCCCCATGTACTTAATGTTCCATTTCCCATGTACTTAATGTTCCATTATTTTTTCACTAGGCTTTATTTTTTGCTATCACTGCAATATCATGAGTATACATTATTGGCAACTGTATTTCCTGTATCATTCTATATCTTCTCTTACTTGACATTTTAGTAATTTCCATTACTACTGTGTTCATGATTATAGCAAAGATCATACTGCTTGTAGGACATCCTTGTTTTATACCACATTCTATTCTCAAATTATCTCTAATTCAATTGTTTACATTCAATCTCACATGATTATTTTCATACATTGATTTAATCACTTGTAATATTTTTTCACTTATGTTGTAAAGTACCCCATAATGCTTTATACTGTATATTATCATATGTCTTACTAACATCCTGTCATGATTTTTGTTTCCACTTTTTATTAATAATAACATCAATTACTTTTTTTATTATCCACAATAAGTCTCGACTCCCCTTTCATTTTCTCCCATACAAATTCTGATCAAGTAGTCATTCTGTTTTACATTATAATCTTTTAATTACTATTTAGTTACTCATGAAAATGTTATAGTCTATGTTATTCACTGTAATTGTTTTCCAGTTTTTAATTTCACCTTTATCTCCTTTCTTTAATATAATTTTTGTCACACCTGTGCAAATTTCTTTAAACTTTAATTCCTGTTTTGAGGCACTCAATCATTACTTCTATAAACACTATTTTTTGTCAGTCATAAATTTCTTTGTACATACTACATTCAATTCCATCCAAACCTGTAAATGAATTAACGTTAATATCTTTCAGGATCTTATGTTTATTTTTCTCTTGAAATAGTCATTATCTTCCTTATTTATTTTTCCCCATTGTAAATTTGTTCTATGTTGACTTCTTTTTTTTCTATATAAATATAATACATATTATTTAATTATTTCATATGTTTCTTCTTTTTTTAACTTGTTTCCATTCTTTATTTTTTAATTCTCTCATTATCTTTCCTTCTTTTACTATCTTACATAGCTACGGTGTTACTTTTTTTTTTCCTTGTAAACAATATTTTTGCTTATTTAATAATTTATTAACCTTATTCTGATTTCTTCTATGTAATTCTTTTTTTCATAAAATGATTTTTTTCTTCTCTATTAAATCTTTAATTTTTTTGACTTAATATTTTGTATTCCATTTTTTTCTTTTTCTTTTCCTTTATATGCATTCTAAAACTACTTGTTTTGTATTTCATTGTAAATTGAATCCACCAAATTGTCCAATTTTCACAAAAATCATTCATACCAATATGTTGTTGCCATAATTCTATAATGTCCTTTCTTTCTCCCAATTCTAACTCTTTTTCATTTACTCTTTTTATACCTTTTCCTATTTTAATGCAGTCCCTTATTTTCATGAATTCTTATCCAAATTGCCACATGATCAGAAAACCCAGTTTATCTAATTCCTTTTTGTGTAACTTTTAGGCATTCTGATATAAAAAAATCAGTTTATTATAAGCTCAGTGTTTATTTTCCCATATTTTAATCTTCTACTTTTCATACCTTCAGTAATCAAGTTAACATTTATCCTTTTTATTTCCCACATTACCAAGTCACCTATCATTATTATATCCATGTTAACACATACATAAGTATAATTTTAAACATTGTGTCTCTTTTTGTTACATATGTATATATATATATATATATATATATATATATATATATGTGTGTGTGTGTGTGTGTGTGTGTGTGTGTGTGTGTGTGTGTGTGTGCGTGTGTATATATATATATATATATATATATATATATATATATATATATATATATATATATATATATATATATATATATATATATATATACACATACATATATGTTATTAGTGTGTACACATATTTTTCCATCTTATATATACTACTGTTATATGGCCCAATTCTATTATTGTAATATCTTATAGTTTTATATTTTCTTGGCATAATATACATATACCTGAGTATGTTTCTTTGCTTATGTTCCAAATAACAGTACCATTCCAATGTTTTTTCTATTTTCACCCTTTCTCATTCTGTTAATATTCTAATATCTTCTAACACTATTACTTGAGCATCTACCACAGCACACCATTGTAAAATGCCAATTATTTTAACATTCTTCATACTGTTCATATTCAAAGTTAATATTTTCAGCTTTATAGAACAGCTATTAAAATAATTTTCTTATTTGTTTCTTAACCATTGTATTTTTTAATTTTCATTTTCTTTTCCCGTTTTCTATTGAATTTATCTTGCCTTTTATGATATGCCACTCTAACTCTTCTCCACGTGTTTAGTCTGTCTCTCTTTGTTTTTGTTTTTCCTTCTCTTTGTCTTTCCCTTTAAGTTTACATCCCCCCAGATTTAATAAATTATGTGTAGCCATAGTGTAGAGCCTACATGGATGTCACTGTGTCTGTGTATGCAGTTTCCCCTCAGGAGCACACCATGCATATCATGAATGATCATGAATCAGTGTAGGGAGTGTGTCACAAACTGTGTCCGCAGATGAATAACACACCCTGCATGGTCCAACTGCAGAAAAACAATGTATTTATTTATGTTTTTAAAGTTTGCATGCTGCAGCACAGCACACAGCAATTGACATGTGCCAGACATCTAAAAATAGAAACTAGATGCATTTAATTTTTGATTCAAAGATCAAGTTTAAGTACTGCTTATTGGGTTTTCTCAGTGCAGCATGATGCTAAGCAGTGCATAAACGTGGCTCAGTGGTATATGTAAAAGTATAGCAGCATTCTACATATCCATGCTCCCAAGTGGATAATATCCATGCTCCCAAGTGGATAGAGTTACGACCTTATGTGCAGTAGGTGTGGGGTTTGAATACATGGAAGAGAAATTAAGCAATTATTTTGAAAATACAAATTATGCCAATTATTTTTAAATCATGATCTGCTATGCTTTGCTAAGCCTTACTAAGCTATAATAAGCAATGTTTAAACAACCTCTTGGCTGTGTTTAGCTGGTTTGCACAGTGCTAAGCACTGTTAAGCATTGTCAGTTTAAGCACTGCTCAGCTCAGCTGCACTGGTTTATGTGGGTCAAAGTGGCATGACGCATTTTTAAAAATTGCTCACTGGTGTGCAAGGGTGAGAAAAAGGGCTATATTAAGCCCAATAGGTAGGAATACACCATAATCCACTGGAGTTCTGTCTCTGAAGGATACAATGGCAGGTATTGGAGAAGGTTTGCACTTTCAGACATAGCAGTGGAGCAATGAGGAGTCCATGGACATGGTTGGACTCCTTGTGAAAAACTATGAAGACTGGCTTATGTAGGAAGGTTACTGGGGCTCAGAGTACAAAGCAGAGGCCTGGGACTGGCTGGTGAGGAACCTCACCAGTGCAGCTAGTATCGTCCTCACAGGTGAACAGTGCCGTCACAGCCATGACAACCTGAAATGAAAGAAGGGTGCACTACTAGATGCCTGGGTCCAAGAATTCTAGGTGGCAATGTTTCACATATGTGTAAGTATGTTTACCAGTGTTTCACCAATATTTAATCTTGAATATCTGCTAAACTGGTATACATAATGGTGTGCTTCTCTCCCAACAGCTGCAGAGGAGACAGCTCACAACATCGAGGTGCAGGGCGCCTGGCCAGGTTGCACCATAAGTGTGGTGAGTACAGCTGTATTATGGCATCTATAGTCAAATAAGACAGAAAGAGTAGAGCATTAATCATGTATCTGCAAGATATTTTTAGTGCAATTACTGTGGAATTACAGATGCATAATGCCAACTGTTATGCAAGAAAAACTTGAAAGTATTCCAGTAAGTGTATGAAGGTATCTGTAATAAACTGCTGTGCAATACCTGTGGAATCATAGCTAACATTTCAGCCCAATAACAATATATTGTGTACACCTGCATTTTATTTAGTAATGTATAGGTTACCTAGTATTTCTGTCATGATTGCATTCCATCACATCTGTTCAACTGTCACTGCAATGTACTATAACACTGTAGTACTAGTACCAGATCATATTTTGTTTCCAGGTGAGCTCTAGGTAAATATCAGTCAGTCAGATATCAGCAGTGACTCAATAGCTCAGTTTGTTAAATGCTGTGTATGAAGTACATTTTGCCACACGCAGACCAGGATTCAAATCCAATGCTATGTACTAAAAAATATTACTGAGTCAGATATGTTATGATGACAGATATTCTCTCCACAGGGACTACTGATAAATGGGTGAGGTAGCCCATATTATGTGTAAATCATTGTTTGTTCAGATGTCACAGACTGTTAAAATCATTACCACAAATGTGCTATTAGTGCAGAAAATAAAGGAAATGCATGCAATAATAATAAAGTATAATAAAATAAAAGAAATAAAATGTGTAATCTTGGTACAGCTGTATGCCTGGAGTGTCTTGAAAAGGTTGTTGCAGTCAATTAATACATGTGACACACATGACCTCTGCAGTCTCTGCTATTGGGTTCTATCCCCATGTCTTCCAGGAATATTACAGTATCAGTAACGTATTGATTACATATATCATTCTCTCCATGGGAACTACAGGTAAATGGGTGAAATAGCTCATATTATGTGTAAATAATTGTTTGTTCAGATGTTGCAGACTGTTAAAATCATTACCACAAATGTGCTATGAATACATAAAATAAAGGAAATATGTTCAATAATAATAAAATATAATAAAATAAAAGAAATAAAATGTGTAATCTTAGTATAGCGTATGTCTGGAGTGTCTTGTAAAGTTAGCTGCAGTCAATTAATATATGTGATGCACATGTCCCCTGCAGTCACTGCTATTGAGTTCTATCCCCTTGTCTACCAAGCAATGCATGATAGTTGTGTACCCTCTGTACTGTACACATGCATGTCTCCCAAGTGTCACACTGTCAAGGAATGTAATTACTGTTGTGTAATTCCTCTGTCACAGATGTATCAGCAACATGATTATATGCCAATAGCAAAGTAACAGTACATCAGCCTATAGTACACCATGGTAGTTATATAGGTCGACCTGATGTGCAAGTGTTCTTTATAGTTGTGCACCTGCAGGTGTTACTACTTGGCCCATAGTGTCCCATGTGGCTAGCTTGAGATGTATGTACATGCTACAGCAGCTATAGGACACATTTACACATAAAGAAAGTACAAACCTGTAGAGTAGCTAGCATTACTGTTGTTAACTATGTAGCCAATGATGGTATTAATGGATTGTATTTCTCTCTCTCCCAACCCATTATCTTCATATATTTATTATTGTTATATATTTTTAACTGCGGTGGTGGTGCTGCGGTAGCGTACTCGCCTCATAGCAAGACATTGTCCCGTTCAATTCTCAGCTAGAGCGTCTTCTGTGTGGAGGCATACGTGAATGGGGAGTGCCTTCATTGAAGGTTGTACATCAGGGCTGGTAACCCGGTACATAAAAATCCACTACCAATCATTAGCAGACTGGAGTTCCACTGTGGCGACCCCTAACCGGGAAAAAGCCAAAAGACACAAATTCCTTATGGTTTACCAATAACATGTGTTGTTCCATAAACTTTATTTTGGAGCATGTGTTTTACTAATGTTACAGATTGCTATGGTTGCATATTAACATATTGTTGAATTACATGTTCTGTTGGTCTGATACCATAACTGTTACTGGCATGCTGTTAGTATACTGACTGTTCTGTTATTTAATGTTGTATTTCAAATAATATGCAGTGAAATGTATTGGGTTTATTTTCAATGTTCTGGCATGCTGTTATCACTAACAATGGTTTTGTCTATATCTCACCTATATGTATTGGTTTACCTCCATAACCACAGCATATCAGGGTAGGCTGGTTCCTGCTGATCCGCCTATGTCATGTCTGAGACCCAAGCTGGTGGTGCTACCTCCGCTATCTCTGCACCACCTTTGGGTGAAACCACATCAGAAAACAGGGTCCATCCACCCCTGGGAGTGAGGGCAGGGGGGGTTGTCACCCATCATCAACTACAGGCCATGGTGTACAGGATTGTTCATAGGAACTAGGAACATCACCTGTGCTGGATTGATGGCAGACTGGACAACCTGATGGGGCCTGCTGGACCCAGTGCCCAGCCTGCAGCACAGCCACCTTTGTGGCAGTGAAGGAGCAGTGTCAACTGCCCATAGGTGGGGATCTCAGTCACACTGCTGCCATCTGGAGGCACATGCACCTCAGATTCCAAAATGCCCTCCCCATCCAAGGTGTTACCCCCTCATGTGTCACACACTGCCCCTGTATACTGTCTTGTCTGCCTGCAAATATAACATCTCCTACCCAACTTACCTCCCCTCACATACCTAGATCTCTCCCTCAACATTCCACTCTCTCCATAAAAATAAGTGGGCACCAGTCCCACCAAAAAAATAATATTGACCAATACATAGCTCTCCATTTTGCACATGTCCACTGGAAATAACTAATTATTAAATTAATTAATTAACATAATTATGTTGTCCTCACCCCTATCTCTGAGGTGTGAGGCTCCAAATTAATGTTTAGATTCCGTAACAACTTCACACCTGTTGCTGTACAATAAATGGAAAGCTATGGTCCTTTCCTACACCCTTCCTGCACAACCCTACCTGCCTTTCAATATGATTTTCCCCCTGCTTGCCACATTTCACCACTGTCTTATCACCTCCTTTTTTTCATGGAGCTAAGTGGCGCACTGCGCAAATCTGTGAAAACACACTTAACAGTGCTTAAAAGTTATTTAATGGTCTTATGCATTTCTCACAGTGTTAGCCACATCTGCAAAATAATTACCCCTAACACATCTCAAACTCAGGCCCCTGTCACCTATAGCATAGTGCATTAGCACCCTAGGCCACTCAGCTCTGAATTAAAAGAGCTGTTTTCAGCAAAACATACTGATTACCACTGACAGACTGTAAGTACATATAATGGGAAAAATGGGTGAGAACCTGGGACTGTGATGCAAATACTACACCAGTACACAGACAAATAAATAATAATGTATGTACATGAGGCTTGGGATAGCAAGCATACCTGTCAAATGTACAGATTGTTGCAGAGTGTCCAGAGTTTTGCCACCTATTTTTGGCCTAGTTTTCATAAAATTGTATGTTCCTGGCAAAGTAGTGGCAAGTCATTAAAGATTGAGGTTATAAAATCACAGCAGACATTTGAGTGTCACACTTCATACCATTCAGGAAACACATGTTAATACAAAACCTGTTATTCTATTAAAATTCTAAGTTTGTAAGAGCAATATGTAAAGATTGCCCCTATTTTTGGGCCTTTGTCTCTCTTTTATGAATGGCTTTTTGCAGATTTTTTGTTCTAAGAGGTTGAGAGGTATGATAGAAGGTAATTATTCCTTTTTATCAGCAACATCTTCAACCACACTTTCTAAGGGAACAATGGCAAAGTAAATGTGTACAAGTGGGCCCCTGATGCACAGCAACTGCCTTTGAAAGCCATGCACATAATGATGGATGCAGGCGTGTGTCATGGACTGCATGTATGCACATATATCTTGCAAATACATCTACAACACTGACTCAGCAGCTCAGTCTGTTAAATGTCTTGCATGTAGTATATTTTGACACCCACAGTTCTGGGTTCAAATCCAGTGTGTTGCAGAACAAGTATATTCTTGTGAACTCAGCAAGTAATGACTGAGTCACTCAATTTTAACCCACACGGGAGACTGCTACTGCATTAACTGCTACCCGTGTTTGCAAGTCAAAGGCCTGTAGATAGGGACACACTGCACATATTTGTATAGCCACACTATATAGCGCCTACTACTCTGTGATTGGCAGTGTTACATAACAGATGTATCTTATGCACATGCCTTGATTGGACTGTAAAGGATACCCTTACTCTGGCAGTGCTTTGACAACACAGCTACCACTGCTACCTCAGTTACCTGTACACCTTGCTGTCCTCAAAAAGAGTTCACACTCCCCCCATGTGTCCTAGGCTGTAGCAGCAGCTGCAGCCTGGAACATTCACAGCTGTAGGTTAAGCTAGCTGCTACAGACTTACCATACCTCACAATGCCCTAGAACAAGGGATCCAGAAAACAACATACATAAATGGTGGGGGATGGCAAAGGTCCAGCGACAGGAACATGTGAGCTTATAAAATAACAGCTACTGTATCAGCATGCATATTCTGACAGGTATGATGTCTGACATTCACATGTCTCTCTCCCTTCTTAATGACCTCAACCTACAATGTTTACCACTGAACTGCCAGATAATCACAATGTCATGGGGCAATGACCAAAAATATCATGCAAAACTGTGGACATACCTCATAAATCTCAACAGTGGACAGTATTTGTACCTACCCTCTGTGATGCCGTAGCTTCCCCACCTCACTAAAGTCCATCTTAAAGACTAAGAAAGAGGCCAAGGACTACATGAAGGCCTTAAATATTGCATCATGGTGTTATGTTATTGGTTAATGAAAGTGAAACCCAGTTGTTTTGGATGCAATTAGCAAGTCTGAGTCACAGATTGGTGCATAGGCAATTACCTGTTAATGAGCATTCCCTACAAAATGCAATCAACTGCCTATGCGGAACAGGTCTGTATGTTGCTTTACTCACACACACTATGGTTTAGCAACCAGTCTGCAGAAGATCTGGTCAAAAAAGGATTACTCCACTCTACTAGGTATGTAATACATGTGCCCATATAATGGGATGCAGTTGGGATGATGGAGGTATGGGTAAAAGGCCTTACAAGAGTAGACCTGTAGTACATCTTTGGCATTGACATGTTGTTGATAATCTGCTGTCCAACAGCTACAGGCATCTCTCAACTGTCCCTGCTTTGAATCAAATCACAGCTCTGCCACTGTTAGTCCCTCCTACAATGGTTGGCTCCTGTAGGAAAGCTAGTGGATAATAAGTTAGACATATTGACAGTAATTAAGGGTGTATACACCTGTAATATGACATTATGTACTGTAATTCACCTCCTCTCAGTCTGTCAATGTCACACAGAAATAGTTCAGACATTGTAAAGGTGTCCCTGACTATCCCTGATATACTCTGGCTAGGTCACTGTTTTGTTGACATTCCTACCACATTGCCTGAGACTGATGGATAGCATACCTATCAAACCCTTACAGCAGGAATTCAGGTCATAGCCATTATTAATGGGGGCTCAGGCCTGAAATCAGCAACAGAGTGTACATATTGGCCATACACATTAAAACTATGAATAGACTAACCAAGATTACTATACCGTAAGTGTTTTTTGAGCGATGTGGCATGTGACAGCCAGATTGTCTATATTCTGACAACTACCATCAATGATTGGCCAACCGTTTGTCAGACATACTCATGTTTGTGCCAAAAGGACCACATCTATGAGGCACACATTCACATTCTGCAAACATCTGTGTAGTGGAGAGGTATGATGCCTACAGGGAAGATATACTACAGCAAGTTTGCATTGCTATCTTTCATTGTAACACTCTGGTGTTGCTGGACTGTCCCATATAGTTGTTATAATAGCACACAGCTATTTGTCTGACAGTGGCTGTATGACATAGTAGTGGGAATTTGCCCAGAGGGGACACACCACAGTAGACTGCAGTGATTGGTATAGAGACATACCGCAGATTCTACCATGGCACACAGGGACATAACCACTATTGTTACAATCTTGGTGATAGACATACATGTATTATGTTAATAGACTTCGGGGTGTGATGCGTGAGGGAGTGGTGGATAGTGCAGCCCATTTTGGTTGTGCAGGGTCTGTACTTAGTGGATGTCAATATATCTGGTCCCGTGATGTGTTCCCCTCTTCTTGCCTTTCAGGAATGATGTCTTGCACTAGGCACCCAGCATTTACAGACATAAATGATAATGTTATCCTGGATGGCCTCAGACTGCATCAGCACATACTGCTGTCCAGGAATTGCCAAGATTGTGAAAACATGCATCACTGTGGGCTAATCTCATCACAGCAGTGGATGAAATTGGCCAATAGGACAGGACCTACGAGCAGGTTCAACACCGGGCCATATATATGGTCAATGCTGCATGGCAAAGGGCCAGCTGTTGTGGCCAGGGACTGTGCTGCCACCAGTAGAGGGCCTGCAACAATATAAGCACTCTCAGCCACAGAGGAATTCCTGGTGAACCTGGGATCACCCACCAGCTCCCAGCCATCCATCATTCTGGAGGTGGGTGCCACAGCGTTCACATCAAAGGCGTGTCCAGGTAAGCTTACTGTGTTCCTTAGTGTAATACTGTACCAGTCACTGTGGATGGCTCTGCATACCAGTACTTGGGTGTCAGGTCTGTCTGCATTGGAGGGGGTTTGCTTTTAATGCACAATTGTGCAAACATACTCAGAATGTCAGCAATGTAGGCAGTAACACATTAGCTACTGTACATGTGGATATACACACATATTACTTTGTAACAATGCAACGTGTAGTATTGCTGACAATATCTCTCCCTCACATTTTCATAGGTACATCAGGTATGGCTGGAATCTGAGGTCCTGTACCTGGTAAATGTGTTACAGTTGTTTGACAGATCATAAATGCCCTAAGAATGTTAAGGGCTGCCATGTTGCTCTAGGCACAACTGTAATGTTTAGCCAGAGTAGAATAGTTGTATGTTCCATGCTGAAGCAGTTAACTGCAGTGCATAGAATGGGTAATCACAGGTGTGTATTTGCAGGAACATTAACACAACTGTACTTATTGTTAAGAAGAACTATGCAGCCTGCTATACAGGAAGCAATCACTCCAAGAGGCCTGTTCATACAGAAATGGGAAATGGTACATACCTGAGGCACTAATACTACAACTGGCATATTATGCTTAAGAAAGATACATTGGGTTGTAGATGTAGGTCTATCACATACACTGTCATATTGCGTATCTCACAAGTGTATTGTACTGACAAGATTAACCTGATATAGTTGCAGTGCATGTTATAAAGGGCCTGTCTTATCTGTGAATGTTGTGTGTTTGTGTGTTGTGCATGAGATCAGAAATAAGATGTGGAATGTGGAATGCAATTGTGGCTCCTCACCTGTATGTGTCTGTGTGGATTACCATGCATAATAATATAGGTAGTAATGCTCTCATTTTGTCTGCCTCTGCACAGATGAATGTAGGGGCTAGTGTATGCCACCCTCACAACCTGATGTCAGTGTCTCATTGGCCTCTGATGATGATGGTGGCCATAGTGAGGCACAGCTGGGGTGTTGGGGCCTGAATCTGTCCCAGGGGTTGACATCCCATTTCCTCTCCTATTGTCCCTGCACCCAGTCAGTATGCCCACACATACCCAGCCCCTGAGGCCACAGATATCAGACAGTCAGAGTGTGGTGACATTGAACAGGACAGTGTGGAACCTATGGTGTCAGTGAGTGAGACACTGGCCATAGCCAGAGAGCTGGTGAGGTCCCATACAGGCAGATTGACAGGGATGCTCAAAGGAGGACTGCTGCCCATCCACCACCTGTCACAGCTGTCACATCATGGGTCACTTGCAGCATGTTTCGGCCTATCATGGAGGCACAGGCACATTCCGAATGCAACACCAGATGGATTCTCAGGATTATGGATGACATCCGAGACTGCCTCCACCATATTGGTGACGCCATTGATCATTTCATTGATGTAGTGGACAGATGGTGGACTGAGACAATGTCAGTCTTTCACTGGACATTGTCTGCGCTGGAACATCTAGTGGAGTAGGGCATTAGACAAGTGGAAATAGGTCTGCAACACCATCTGCTGACACTCCATGTGGCCATGCACACTCACACTCCTGTAGTGGCAGTACTTCCAGCACTACAGAAGAAGTGTGCTGTCCACACTATGATGTGGCAGGTCATGGGCACGTGGTCCTGGATGGTCCTGTGGGGGACATGGGCTCAGCAGACAACAGTCACCTTCAGCTACTAGCAGCACATCTGTCCATGGGCATGGTGGTGCCAATGCCACTCCTGGCAGAGCCAGTTCTCGTGTTCATAGCCAGAAACAGTAAATTGTTCACTCTGTCATATATGGTCCACAGCTGTGCAACATATACACATGTATGGCTAGCACTGGGCTTGGCTGTGTATATATACACACACACACCCTGAAATATCACTGTCACATGCATGTCAGCAACAGACACACACAGCAACTCTCTATGGCCCATCTAACCAGTACCCCTTCCTGACTCTCACACATGCTGTCAGCTGTTTGTCACAGCCTAAACCTCTGGCACTCCCACACCACATCCTGTGCATGCAATGATTCTTGTGCCACATCCCTGTCATCCATTACATCGATGCAGGGACATGCAAATATGTGTTTGATGCACAGGGTGACTCTATTACTTTACACGTAGTTGTGTAGTGTGGTATTGTAATGCCATGGCAGGTGTTGTGGGCGATGAAAGGTGCTGTACGCTGGCATGTGTCATTACTACACATCAAGCTTTGTGTATCTTTGTTGCATGATGTTAGACTGCCAGTAGTGTTACAGAATGACAGGTGTCTCACAGACCTGTTTATGTTTCTGTTCCAGGGGTCTGAGTGGCTAAGCTATGAAGACTTGGTGGCAATACAGTAGCATGGGATGGCAGCACAGCAGAAATACATCAGCATGGTATGGCCCTATGTGCGCTTGGTTATCTAGGTGCATTTATGTTGAACAGTGTGTCAAGGACAATGGGGACAGTCAGTGTAATCAAGCATGCATCCCCTATGACAAAGTTTGCTACCCTTGATATGTGTCACCTGGATGTTCCATGCATACAAATGCAGTTGCTGGCAGATAGCACTTATGCTTAGGTAGATGTGGGCTATTTAGGGCCAGCAGTTAGTCACAGGGCAGTAAAATGTATGACTATTGCACATAAATAGCCCATATGGCAATATGCATACTGCTGCAAAGGATTATATTTGTACACACACACACACACACACACACACACACACACACACACACACACACACACACACACACACACTTGGCTTATGCAAAATTAAAGCCCTACCTATCTAGCAGTACACACTACAGAGCAAAGTACTTATGACATACACCATGGAGCTTATCTATTATTAGATTGCCATCCAGTGCTGATAAGGTGGATAGCATCAGCAAGCCTTGTAAAGGAGGACAATGCAGAGGCTGGCAATTAGTGACAAGGCCTTAAAATGTATAACCATTGCACAGAGATAGGCCATACAGGCATGTTCTCACTGTTGCAAGGAGATATATTTACTCTCACACACACACACACACACACACACACACACACACACACACACACACACACACACACACACACACACACACACACACACACACACACACACACACACACTTGCCTGTGGTGAGATTAGAATACCTACCTATTTATTAGCGTACACTATAGCACAAAGTACTTATTGCATGTGACACAGAGCTTATCTGTTATTAGGTTGCCAGCCAGTGCTGTTAAGGTGGATGACATCAGCAGGCCTTGTAAAGAAGGACAATGGAGAGGCTGGCAAGTAGTCACAGTGCCATAAAATGATTAGCCATTGCACACGGGCCAGATGGGTATGTCTGTACTGCTGTAGGGGATATATTTACACACACACAATGACACACAGACACACACACGTACACACACACATACACACACACACACACACACACACACACACACACACACACACACACACACACACACTCTGGCTGATGTGAGATTAGAACCCCTAACTACCTACTATTATACACTATAGTTCACAGTACTTATTGCACACACCGCAGGTTATATCTGTTGTACATGTGGATGCAGCCACAGTACTTGAGGACTACGCAAACTGGCCTTGCTTAATGACCCTGCTTGATGCTGTTATTGCATCTAGTTTCCTTGCAGTGGAATACCTGTTAATACCCCTGCTATGTGTGTACAGTTACCAGTATTGCCATGTCCGGCCGGTTGCACTTTGGTAGGTGGACAATTGGCCTGTGACGATATTGGCCTGCCCAAGTCCTGCATTGCAAACCTTGCATATTACACCACTTGCTCACCGTTTTGTCTACGGGGTGACATTCCACAAGCACAGGGTTCTGTAGGTGAGTGCATTCTGTCATTATGTAGCCTTGATCTGTTACCATCAGATAACTGTTGGGTTTGTAGGTACATTCTGCATGCAAGTAGGGACATTTATATATATATATATATAGTACATTAAATATACTGATCCCATTGATATTGCCAGTATCCTGGTAGATGCAAACTTCAAAGCCCTCTCACCCTCTAAAGGGCCCATGTCAATACCGAAAGTTTGCCAAATTCTGGTAATAGCAGCCACACAGGTAAAAAACACACTCTCCAAAGCTAAGAATACAGCATCCATGGGACCAGACGACATCCCAGGCTGTGTACTACATGAACTACAAAATGAACTGGCACCTCACCTAAGTGTCACGTTTAATCATAGCCTCACCTCAGGTTTCATGCCCACTGAGTGGTGCAGAGCTACAGTTATCCCACTCCACAAGGGGGGATCCACCTTGGATCCTATGAACTACCATCCCATCAGTCTGACAAGCCTGATCTGCAAGGCAATGGAACATATTATCATGAAACTTATAAACAAAGACATTGGCAACCTTCAAACATTGGACCCTACGCAGTTTGGGTTCATGAAGGGCCGATCTTGTCTCCTGAACCTGATTGAGGTCTTCGAATCAGTATCCAGAGTCATGGACAAGGGTAAGGTGGTCTACACAGCCTATCTGGACCTTGCCAAGGCTTTCGACACCATCCCCTACTCTGGAATCAAAGATAAACTTACTAAGCTGTTCATTAATTCCTACATCACTTGATGGGTTGCCAAATAGCTTACTGAAATAACCCACACTGTAAAAGTAGCCAACTCCAAATCAAGCTCCAGACAAGTGACAAGTGGAGTACCTCAGGGTTCAGTCCTGAGACTGCTCTTGTTTGGCATCTACTTTTCTGAAGTACAGGCCAACACTAAGGGACTCTGGCTAACAAAGTTTGTACATGACTGCAAACTGGGAGCCATTATTGAATCCCCAAATGATGTGGATATTCTACAAAAGGGCCTTACAGAAACAGTTGCTTGGTGCCAGAGCCATGGGCTCAAGCTCAATGCCAAGAAAGGTATAGTTATCCCCTTTGGGAAAAAAGCATGTACCCATGAATTACCACATAGATGGCAGTACACTAAACACCGAAAGTGTGATAAGAGACTTAGGGACACAGATGGACAGTAGTCTCATCTTTGATAACCACATTGCCACAACAGTCAGGAAATCTTTCTTTGTGGCACATGTAATCACTAAGGGATTTTCATACAGAAAAAAGGAGGTCATTGTCCCACTGTACTCATCTCTCATTAGACCCATTATAGAATACAACACCCCATTTGGTATATACCTTTCAAGACATGTGCAACAACTGGAAAGGCCACCGAAATACCTCACTAAAAGAAGCACAGATCTAAAGTAGATGCCCTATGCTGACCATCTGAAAAAAC